>NC_054472.1:194982782-195165376 GCF_017639515.1 Carcharodon carcharias
CTCCACCACACTCCAGACGGTACATTCCAGACCCTAACCACTCGATTTGACACGGTACTCCACCACACTCTCAGACCGGTACATTCCAGACCCTAACCACTCGATTACCCTGTCCTCCACCACACTCTCAGACGGGCATTCCAGACCCTAACCACTCCATTGACCCTGTCTCTCCCCACTCCTCAGACAGTACATTTCCAGACCCTAACCCACTTCGTTGACCCTGTCTCCCACCACACTCTCAGACAGTGCATTCCCAACCCTAACCACTCGATTGACCCTGTCCCCACCACACACTCAGACGGACATTCCAGACCCTAAATCACTCGATTGACACTGTCTCCACCACACTCTCAACGTACATTCCAACCCTAACCACTCAATTGACCCTGTCCCCACCACAACTCTCAGACGGTACATTCCCGATCCTAACCAATCGATTGACCCTGTCTCCACCACACTCTCAGACGTTACAATTCCAACCCTAAACACTCGATTAACCCTTGTCTCCACCACACTCTCTCAGACGGTACATTCCAGACCCTAACCACTCGATTGACCCTGTCTCACCACGACTCTCAGACAATGCATTCCAACCCTAACCACTCGATTGACCCTGTCACCACCACACTCTCAGACAATGCATTCCAGACCCTAACCACTCGATTGACCCAGTCTCCAACCACACTCTCAGACGTACATTCCAGACCCTAATCACTCGATTGACACTGTCTCCACCACACTCTCAGACGGTACAATTCAGACCCTAACCACTCGATTGACCCTGTCTCCACCACAACTCTCAGACGGTACATTCCAGAACCTAACCACTCGATTGACCCTGTCTCCACCACACTCTCAGACGGTACATTCCAGACCCTAACCACTCGATTGACCCTGTCTCCACCACACTCTCAGACAGTACATTCCAGACCCTAACCACATCGATTGACCCTGTCTCCACCACACTCTCAGACGTACATTCCAGACCCTAACCACTCGTTGACCCTGTCTCCACCACACACTCTCAGAACGTAACATTCCAGACCCTAACCACTCGATTGACCCTGTCTCCACCACACTCTCAGACGGTACATTCCAGACCCTAACCACTCGATTGACCCTGTCTCCACCACACTCTCAGACAGTGCATTCCAGACCCTAACCACTCGATTGACCCCTGTCTCCTCCAACCACTCCTCAGACGGTGCATTCCAGACCCTAACCACTCGATTGATCCTGTCTCCCCCACACTCTCAGACAGTACATTCCAGACCCTAACCAATCGATTGACCCCTGTCCTCCACCACATCTCAGACAGTACATTCCAGACCCTAACCACTCGATTGACCCATGTCCCACCCCACAACTCTCAGACGGTACATTTCCAGACCCTAACCACTCGATTGACCCTGTCCTCCACCCCACTCTCAGACGGTACATTCCAGACCCTAACCACACTCGATTGACCCTGTCTCCACCACACTCTCGACGGTACATTCCAGACCCTAACCACTCAATTGACCCTGTCTCCACCACACTCTCAGACGGTACATTCCAGACCCTAACCACTCGATTGACACTGTCTCCACCACACTCTCAACGGTACATTCCAGACCCTAACCACTCGATTGACCCTGTCCCCACCACACTCTCAGACGGTACATTCCAGACCCTAACCACTCGATTGACCCTCTCCTCCACCACACTCCCTCAGACAGTACATTCCAGACCCTAACCACACCGATTGACCCTGTCTCCACCACACTCTCAGACAGTGCATTCCAGACCCTAACCACTTCGATTGACCCTGTCTCCACCACACTCTCAGACAGTGCATTCCAGACCCTAACCACTCGATTGACCCATGTCTCCACCACACTCTCAGACAGGTGCATTCCAGACCCTAACCCACACGATTGACACTGTCTCCCCCACACTCTCAGAAGACGGTACATCCAGACCCTAAACCACTCGATTGACCCTGTCTCCACCACACTCTCAGACGGTACATTCCAACCCTAACCACTCGATTGACCCTGTACTCCACACACTCTCAGACGGTACAATCCAGACCCTAACCACTCGATTGACCCTGTCCCCCACCACAACTCTCAGACGTACATTCCAGACCCTAACCACCCACGATTGACCCAGTCTCCACCACACTCTCAGACGGTACATTCCAGACCCTAACCACTCGATTGACCCTGTCTCCACCACACTCCAGACGTACATTCCAGACCCTAACCACTCGATTGACCCTGTCTCCACCACACTCTCAGAACGGTACATTCCAGACCCTAACCACTCGATTGACCTGTCTCCACCAACACTCCTCAGACGGTACATTCCAGACCCTAACCACTCGATTGAGCATGTCTCCCCAACACTCTCAGACGGTACATTCCCAGACCCTAACCACTCGATTGACCCTGTCTCCACCACACTCTCAACAGTGCATTCCAGACCCTAACCACTCGATTGACCCTGTCCTCCACCACACTCTCAGACGGTACATTCCAACCCTAACCACTCGATTGACACTGTCTCCACCACACTCTCAGACGTACATTCCAACCCTAACCACTCGATGACCCTGTCCCCACCACACTCTCAGACGTACATTCCAGACCCTAACCACTCGATTGACCCTGTCTCCACCACACTCTCAAACGGTACTTTCCAGACCCTAACCACTCGATTGACCCTGTCTCCACCACACTCTCAGACGGTACATTCCAGACCCTAACCACTCGATTGACCCTGTCTCCACCACACTCTCAGACAATGCATTCCAGACCCTAACCACTCGATTGACCCTGTCTCCACCACACTCTCAGACAGTGCATTCCAGACCCTAACCACTCGATTGACCCTGTCCCACCACACTCTCAGACGTACATTCCAGACCCTAACCACTCGATTGACACTGTCTCCACCACACTCTCAGACGTACATTCCAGACCCTAACCACTCGATTGACCCTGTCTCCACCACACTCTCAGACGGTACATTCCAGAACCTAACCACTCGATTGACCCTGTCCTCCACCACACTCTCAGACGGTACATTCCAGACCCTAACCACTCGATTGACCTGTCTCCACCACACTCTCAGACGGTACATTCCAGACCCTAACCACTCGATTGACCCGGTCTCCACCACACTCTCAGACGGTACATTCCAGACCCTAACCACTCGATTGACCCTGTCTCCCACCACACTCTCAGACGGTACATTCCAGACCCTAACCACTCGATTGACCCTGTCACCACCCCACTCTCAGACAGTGCATTCCAGATCCTAACCACTCGATTGACCCTGTCTCCACCACACTCTCAGACAGTACATTCCAGACCCTAACCACTCGATTGACCCTGTCTCTACCACACTCTCAGACAGTGCAATCCAGACCCTAACCACTCGATTGACCCTGTCACCAACACACTCTCAGACAGTGCATTCCAGATTCTAACAACTCGATTGACCCTGTCTCCCCCACACTCTCAGACAGTGCATTCCAGACCCTAACCACTCGATTGACCCTGTCTCCCCAACACTCTCAGACGGTACATTCCCAGACCCTAACCACTCGATTGACCCTGTCTCCACCACACTCTCAGACGGTACATTCCAGACCCTAACCACTCGATTGACCCTGTCTCCACCACACTCTCAGACGGTACATTCCAGACCCTAACCACTCGATTGACCCTGTCTCCACCACACTCTCAGACGGTACATTCCAGACCCTAACCACTCGATTGACCCTGTCTCCACCACACTCTCAGACGGTACATTCCAGACCCTAACCACTCGATTGACCCTGTCCCCACCACACTCTCAGACGGTACATTCCCGATCCTAACCACTCGATTGACCCTGTCTCCACCACACTCTCAGACAGTGCATTCCAGACCCTAACCACTCGATTGACCCTGTCTCCACCACACTCTCAGACAGTGCATTCCAGACCCTAACCACTCGATTGACCCTGTCTCCACCACACTCTCAGACAGTGCATTCCAGACCCTAACCACTCGATTGACCCTGTCTCCACCACACTCTCAGACGGTACATTCCAGACCCTAACCACTCGATTGACCCTGTCTCCACCACACTCTCAGACGGTACATTCCAGACCCTAACCACTCGATTGACCCTGTCTCCACCACACTCTCAGACGGTACATTCCAGACCCTAACCACTCGATTGACCCTGTCTCCACCACACTCTCAGACGGTACATTCCAGACCCTAACCACTCGATTGACCCTGTCTCCACCACACTCTCAGACGGTACATTCCAGACCCTAACCACTCGATTGACCCTGTCTCCACCACACTCTCAGACGGTACATTCCAGACCCTAACCACTCGATTGACCCTGTCTCCACCACACTCTCAGACGGTACATTCCAGACCCTAACCACTCGATTGACCCTGTCTCCACCACACTCTCAGACGGTACATTCCAGACCCTAACCACTCGATTGACCCTGTCTCCACCACACTCTCAGACGGTACATTCCAGACCCTAACCACTCGATTGACCCTGTCTCCACCACACTCTCAGACGGTACATTCCAGACCCTAACCACTCGATTGACCCTGTCTCCACCACACTCTCAGACGGTACATTCCAGACCCTAACCACTCGATTGACCCTGTCTCCACCACACTCTCAGACGGTACATTCCAGACCCTAACCACTCGATTGACCCTGTCTCCACCACACTCTCAGACGGTACATTCCAGACCCTAACCACTCGATTGACCCTGTCTCCCACACACTCTCAGACGGTACATTCCAGACCCTAACCACTCGATTGACCCTGTCTCCACCACACTCTCAGACGTACATTCCAGACCCTAACCACTCGATTGACCTGTCTCCACCACACTCTCAGACAGTACATTCCAGACCCTAACCACTCGATTGACCCTGTCTCCACCACACTCTCAGACGGTACATTCCAGACCCTAACCACTCGATTGACCCTGTCTCCACCACACTCTCAGACGGTGCATTCCAGACCCTAACCACTCGATTGACCCTGTCTCCACCACACTCTCAGACGGTACATTCCAGACCCTAACCACTCGATTGACCCTGTCTCCACCACACTCTCAGACGGTACATTCCAGACCCTAACCACTCGATTGACCCTGTCTCCACCACACTCTCAGACGGTACATTCCAGACCCTAACCACTCGATTGACCCTGTCTCCACCACACTCTCAGACGGTACATTCCAGACCCTAACCACTCGATTGACCCTGTCTCCACCACACTCTCAGACGGTACATTCCAGACCCTAACCACTCGATTGACCCTGTCTCCACCACACTCTCAGACGGTACATTCCAGACCCTAACCACTCGATTGACCCTGTCTCCACCACACTCTCAGACGGTACATTCCAGACCCTAACCACTCGATTGACCCTGTCTCCACCACACTCTCAGACAGTGCATTCCAGACCCTAACCACTCGATTGACCCTGTCTCCACCACACTCTCAGACGGTACATTCCAGACCCTAACCACTCGATTGACCCTGTCTCCACCACACTCTCAGACGGTACATTCCAGACCCTAACCACTCGATTGACACTGTCTCCACCACACTCTCAGACGGTACATTCCAGACCCTAACCACTCGATTGACCCTGTCTCCACCACACTCTCAGACGGTACATTCCAGACCCTAACCACTCGATTGACCCTGTCTCCACCACACTCTCAGACGGTACATTCCAGACCCTAACCACTCGATTGACCCTGTCTCCACCACACTCTCAGACGGTACATTCCAGACCCTAACCACTCGATTGACCCTGTCTCCACCACACTCTCAGACGGTACATTCCAGACCCTAACCACTCGATTGACCCTGTCTCCACCACACTCTCAGACGGTACATTCCAGACCCTAACCACTCGATTGACCCTGTCTCCACCACACTCTCAGACGGTACATTCCAGACCCTAACCACTCGATTGACCCTGTCTCCACCACACTCTCAGACGGTACATTCCAGACCCTAACCACTCGATTGACCCTGTCTCCACCACACTCTCAGACAGTACATTCCAGACCCTAACCACTCGATTGACCCTGTCTCCACCACACTCTCAGACGGTACATTCCAGACCCTAACCACTCGATTGACCCTGTCTCCACCACACTCTCAGACAGTACATTCCAGACCCTAACCACTCGATTGACCCTGTCTCCCCACACTCTCAGACGGTACATTCCAGACCCTAACCACTCGATTGACCTGTCTCCACCACACTCTCAGACGGTACATTCCAGACCCTAACCACTCGATTGACCCTGTCTCCACCACACTCTCAGACGGTACATTCCAGACCCTAACCACTCGATTGACCCTGTCTCCACCACACTCTCAGACGGTACATTCCAGACCCTAACCACTCGATTGACCCTGTCTCCACCACACTCTCAGACGGTACATTCCAGACCCTAACCACTCGATTGACCCTGTCTCCACCACACTCTCAGACGGTACATTCCAGACCCTAACCACTCGATTGACCCTGTCTCCACCACACTCTCAGACGGTACATTCCAGACCCTAACCACTCGATTGACCCTGTCTCCACCACACTCTCAGACGGTACATTCCAGACCCTAACCACTCGATTGACCCTGTCTCCACCACACTCTCAGACGGTACATTCCAGACCCTAACCACTCGATTGACCCTGTCTCCACCACACTCTCAGACGGTACATTCCAGACCCTAACCACTCGATTGACCCTGTCTCCACCACACTCTCAGACGGTACATTCCAGACCCTAACCACTCGATTGACCCTGTCTCCACCACACTCTCAGACGGTACATTCCAGACCCTAACCACTCGATTGACCCTGTCTCCACCACACTCTCAGACGGTACATTCCAGACCCTAACCACTCGATTGACCCTGTCTCCACCACACTCTCAGACGGTACATTCCAGACCCTCGATTGACACTGTCTCCACCACACTCTCAGACGGTACATTCCAGACCCTAACCACTCGATTGACCCTGTCTCCACCACACTCTCAGACGGTACATTCCAGACCCTAACCACTCGATTGACCCTGTCTCCACCACACTCTCAGACGGTACATTCCAGACCCTAACCACTCGATTGACCCTGTCTCCACCACACTCTCAGACGGTACATTCCAGACCCTAACCACTCGATTGACCCTGTCTCCACCACACTCTCAGACGGTACATTCCAGACCCTAACCACTCGATTGACCCTGTCTCCACCACACTCTCAGACGGTACATTCCAGACCCTAACCACTCGATTGACCCTGTCTCCACCACACTCTCAGACGGTACATTCCAGACCCTAACCACTCGATTGACCCTGTCTCCACCACACTCTCAGACAGTGCATTCCAGACCCTAACCACTCGATTGACCCTGTCTCCACCACACTCTCAGACAGTGCATTCCAGACCCTAACCACTCGATTGACCCTGTCTCCACCACACTCTCAGACATGCATTCCAGACCCTAACCACTCGATTGACCCTGTCTCCACGCACACTCTCAGACGAGTCATTCCAGACCCTAACCACTCGATTGACCCTGTCTCCACCAACACTCTCAGACGGTACATTCCAGACCCTAACCACTCGATTGACCCTGTCCCTCCACCACACTCTCAGACGGTACATTCCAGATCCTAACCACTCGATTGACCCTGTCTCCACCACACTCTCAGACGGTACATTCCAGACCCTAACCACTCGATTGACCCTGTCTCCACCACACTCTCAGACGGTACATTCCAGACCCTAACCACTCGATTGACCCTGTCTCCACCACACTCTCAGACAGGTACATTCCAGACCCTAACCACTCGATTGACCCTGTCCTCCACCAACACTCTCAGACGGTACATTCCAGACCCTAACCACTCGATTGACCCTGTCTCCACCACACTCTCAGACTGTACATTCCAGACCCTAACCACTCGATTGACCCTGTCTCCACCACACTCTCAGACAGTACATTCCAGACCCTAACCACTCGATTGACCCTGTCTCCACCACACTCTCAGACAGTACATTCCAGACCCTAACCACTCGATTGACCCTGTCTCCACCACACTCTCAGACAATGCACTCTAGACCCTAACCACTCGATTGACCCTGTCTCCCCCACACTCTCAGACGGTACATTCCAGACCCTAACCACTCAATTGACCCTGTCCCCACCACACTCTCAGACGGTACATTCCCGACCCTAACCACTCGATTGACCCTGTCTCCACCACACTCTCAGACGGTACATTCCAGACCCTAACCACTCGATTGACCCTGTCTCCACCACACTCTCAGACGGTACATTCCAGACCCTAACCACTCGATTGACCCTGTCTCCACCACACTCTCAGACGGTACATTCCAGACCCTAACCACTCGATTGACCCTGTCTCCACCACACTCTCAGACGGTACATTCCAGACCCTAACCACTCGATTGACCCTGTCTCCACCACACTCTCAGACGGTACATTCCAGACCCTAACCACTCGATTGACCCTGTCTCCACCACACTCTCAGACAGTGCATTCCAGACCCTAACCACTCGATTGACCCTGTCTCCACCACACTCTCAGACATGCATTCCAGACCCGTAACCACTCGATTGACCCTGTCTCCACCACACTCTCAGGACAGGTGCATTCCAGACCCTAACCACTCGATTGACCATGTCTCCACCACACTCTCAGACGGTACATTCCAGACCCTAACCACTCGATTGACCCTGTCTCCACCACACTCTCAGACGGTACATTCCAGACCCTAACCACTCGATTGACACTGTCTCCACCACACTCTCAGACGGTACATTCCAGACCCTAACCACTCGATTGACCCTGTCTCCACCACACTCTCAGACGGTACATTCCAGACCCTAACCACTCAATTGACCCTGTCTCCACCACACTCTCAGACGGTACATTCCAGACCCTAACCACTCGAATTGACCCTGTATCCACCACACTCTCAGACGTACATTCCAGACCCTAACCACTCGATTGACCCTGTCTCCACCACACTCTCAGACGGTACATTCCAGACCCTAACCACTCGATTGACCCTGTCCCCACCACACTCTCAGACGGTACATTCCCGATCCTAACCACTCGATTGACCCTGTCTCCACCACACTCTCAGACGGTACATTCCAGACCCTAACCACTCGATTGACCCTGTCTCCACCACACTCTCAGACGTGCATTCCAGACCCTAACCACTCGATTGACCCTGTCTCCACCACACTCTCAGACAGTGCATTCCAGACCCTAACCACTCGATTGACCTGTCTCCACAACACTCTCAGACGGGTACATTCCAGACCCTAACCACTCGATTGACACGGTCTCCCCCACACTCTCAGACGGTACATTCAGACCCTAACCACTCGATTGACCCTGTCTCCACCACACTCTCAGACGTACATTCCAGACCCTAACCACTCGATTGACCCTGTCTCCACCACACTCTAAGACAGTGCATTCCAGACCCTAACCACTCGATTGACCCTGTCTCCACCACACTCTCAGACAGTGCATTCCAGACCCTAACTACTCGATTGACCCTGTCTCCACCACACTCTCAGACGGTGCATTCCAGACCCTAACCACTCAACTGACCCTGTCTCCACCAGACATTCAGACAGTGCATTCCAGACCCTAACCACTCGATTGACCCTGTCTCCACCACACTCTCAGACGGTACATTCCAGACCCTAACCACTCGATTGACCCTGTCTCCACCACACTCTCAGACGGTACATTCCAGACCCTAACCACTCGATTGACCCTGTCTCCACCACACTCTCAGACGGTACATTCCAGACCCTAACCACTCGATTGACCCTGTCTCCACCACACTCTCAGACGGTACATTCCAGACCCTAACCACTCGATTGACCCTGTCTCCACCACACTCTCAGACGGTACATTCCAGACCTAACCACTCGATGACCCTGTCTCCCCAACACGCTCAGACGGTACATTCCAGACCCTAACCACTCGATTGACCCTGTCCTCCAACACACTCTCAGACAATGCATTCCAGACCCTAACCACTCGATTGACCCTGTCTCCACCACACTCTCAGACAATGCATTCCAGAGCCTAACCACTCGATTGACCCTGTCTCCACCACACTCTCAGACAATGCACTCTAGACCCTAACCACTCGATTGACCCTGTCTCCACCACACTCTCAGACAATGCATTCCAGACCCTAACCACTCGATTGACCCTGTCTCCACCACACTCTCAGACGGTACATTCCAGACCCTAACCACTCGATTGACCCTCTCTCCACCACACTCTCAGATGGTACATTCCAGACCCTAACCACTCGATTGACCCTGTCTCCACCACACTCTCAGACAATGCACTCTAGACCCTAACCACTCGATTGACCCTGTCTCCACCACACTCTCAGACAATGCATTCCAGACCCTAACCACTCGATTGACCCTGTCCCCACCACACTCTCAGACGGTACATTCCAGACCCTAGACCACTCGATTGACCCTGTCTCCACCACACTCTCAGACGGTACATTCCAGACCCTAACCACTCGATTGACCCTGTCCCCACCACACTCTCAGACGGTACATTCCCGATCCTAACCACTCGATTGACACTGTCTCCACCACACTCTCAGACGGTACATTCTTGACCCTAACCACTCGATTGACCCTGTCCCCACCACACTCTCAGACGGTACATTCCCGATCCTAACCACTCGATTGAAACTGTCTCCACCACACTCTCAGACGGTACATTCCAGACCCTAACCACTCGATTGACCCTGTCCCCACCACACTCTCATACGGTACATTCCCGATCCTAACCACTCGATTGACCCTGTCCTCCCCCACACTCTCAGACGGTACATTCCAGACCCTAACCACTCAATTGACCCTGTCCCCATCACACTCTCAGACGGTACATTCCCGATCCTAACCACTCGATTGACACTGTCTCCACCACACTCTCAGACGGTACATTCCAGACCCTAACCACTCGATTGACCCTGTCTCCACCACACTCTCAGACGGTACATTCCAGACCCTAACCACTCGATTGACACTGTCTCCACCACACTCTCAGACGGTACATTCCAGACCCTAACCACTCGATTGACCCTGTCTCTCCCACACTCTCAGACAGTACATTTCAGACCCTAACCACTCGATTGACCCTGTCTCCACCACACTCTCAGACAGTGCATTCCAGACCCTAACCACTCGATTGATCCTGTCTCCACCACACTCTCAGACAGTGCATTCAGACCCTAACCACTCGAATGACCCTGTCTCCACCACACTCTCAGACAGTGCATTCCAGACCCTAACCACTCGATTGACCCTGTCTCCACCACACTCTCAGACAGTGCATTCCAGACCCTAACCACTCGATTGACACTGTCTCCACCACACTCTCAGACGGTACATTCCAGACCCTAACCACTCGATTGACACTGTCTCCACCACACTCTCAGACGGTACATTCCAGACCCTAACCACTCGATTGACACTGTCTCCACCACACTCTCAGACGGTACATTCCAGACCCTAACCACTCGATTGACCCTGTCCCCACCACACTCTCAGACGGTACATTCCAGATCCTAACCACTCGATTGACCCTGTCTCCCCCACACTCTCAGACGGTACATTCCAGACCCTAACCACTCAATTGACCCTGTCCCCACCACACTCTCAGACGGTACATTCCCGATCCTAACCACTCGATTGACACTGTCTCCACCACACTCTCAGATGGTACGTTCCAGACCCTAACCACTCCATTGACCCTGTCTCCACCACACTCTCAGACGGTACATTCCAGACCCTAACCACTCGATTGACACTGTCTCCACCACACTCTCAGACGGTACATTCCAGACCCTAACCACTCCATTGACCCTGTCTCCACCACACTCTCAGACGCTACATTCCAGACCCTAACCACTCGATTGACCCTGTCTCCACCACACTCTCAGACAATGCATTCCAGACCCTAACCACTCGATTGACCCTGTCTCCACCACACTCTCAGACAATGCATTCCAGACCCTAACCACTCGATTGACCCTGTCTCCACCACACTCTCAGACAATGCATTCCAGACCCTAACCACTCGATTGACCCTGTCTCCACCACACTCTCAGACAATGCATTCCAGACCCTAACCACTCGATTGACCCTGTCTCCACCACACTCTCAGGCGGTACATTCCCGATCCTAACCACTCGATTGACACTGTCTCCACCACACTCTCAGACGGTACATTCCAGACCCTAACCACTCGATTGACCCTGTCCCCACCACACTCTCAGACGGTACATTCCCGATCCTAACCACTCGATTGACCCTGTCTCCACCACACTCTCAGGGAGTGCATTCCAGTTCCTAGCCACTCGATTGACACTGTCTCCACCACACTCTCAGACAGTACATTCCAGACCCTAACCACTCGATTGACCCTGTCTCCACCACACTCTCAGACAGTGCATTCCAGACCCTAACCACTCGATTGACCCTGTCCCCACCACACTCTCAGACGGTACATTCCCGATCCTAACCACTCGATTGACACTGTCTCCACCACACTCTCAGACGGTACATTCCAGACCCTAACCACTCAATTGACCCTGTCCCCACCACACTCTCAGACGGTACATTCCAGACCCTAACCACTCGATTGACCCTGTCCCCACCACACTCTCAGATGGTACATTCCCGATCCTAACCACTCGATTGACTCTGTCTCCACCACACACTCAGACGGTACATTCCAGACCCTAACCACTCGATTGACACTGTCTCCACCACACTCTCAGACGGTACATTCCAGACACAAACCACTCGATTGACCCTGTCTCCACCACACTCTCAGACGGTACATTCCAGACCCTAACCACTCGATTGACCCTGTCTCCACCACACTCTCAGACAATGCATTCCAGACCGTAACCACTCGATTGACCCTGTCTCCACCACACTCTCAGACAATGCATTCCAGACCCTAACCACTCGATTGACCCTGTCTCCACCACACTCTCAGACGGTACATTCCAGACCCTAACCACTCGATTGACACTATCTCCACCACACTCTCAGACGGTACATTCCAGACCCTAACCACTCGATTGACCCTGTCTCCACCACAATCTCAGACGGTACATTCCAGACCCTAACCACTCGATTGACACTGTCTCCACCACACTCTCAGACGGTACATTCCAGACCCTAACCACTCGATTGACCCTGTCTCCACCACACTCTCAGACGGTACATTCCAGACCCTAACCACTCGATTGACCCTGTCTCCACCACACTCTCAGACGGTACATTCCAGACCCTAACCACTCGATTGACCCTGTCTCCCCAACACTCTCAGACGGTACATTCCAGACCCTAACCACTCGATTGACCCTGTCTCCAACACACTCTCAGACAATGCATTCCAGACCCTAACCACTCGATTGACCCTGTCTCCACCACACTCTCAGACAATGCATTCCAGAGCCTAACCACTCGATTGACCCTGTCTCCACCACACTCTCAGACAATGCACTCTAGACCCTAACCACTCGATTGACCCTGTCTCCACCACACTCTCAGACAATGCATTCCAGACCCTAACCACTCGATTGACCCTGTCTCCACCACACTCTCAGACGGTACATTCCAGACCCTAACCACTCGATTGACCCTCTCTCCACCACACTCTCAGATGGTACATTCCAGACCCTAACCACTCGATTGACCCTGTCTCCACCACACTCTCAGACAATGCACTCTAGACCCTAACCACTCGATTGACCCTGTCTCCACCACACTCTCAGACAATGCATTCCAGACCCTAACCACTCGATTGACCCTGTCCCCACCACACTCTCAGACGGTACATTCCAGACCCTAACCACTCGATTGACCCTGTCTCCACCACACTCTCAGACGGTACATTCCAGACCCTAACCACTCGATTGACCCTGTCCCCACCACACTCTCAGACGGTACATTCCCGATCCTAACCACTCGATTGACACTGTCTCCACCACACTCTCAGACGGTACATTCTTGACCCTAACCACTCGATTGACCCTGTCCCCACCACACTCTCAGACGGTACATTCCCGATCCTAACCACTCGATTGAAACTGTCTCCACCACACTCTCAGACGGTACATTCCAGACCCTAACCACTCGATTGACCCTGTCCCCACCACACTCTCATACGGTACATTCCCGATCCTAACCACTCGATTGACCCTGTCTCCCCCACACTCTCAGACGGTACATTCCAGACCCTAACCACTCAATTGACCCTGTCCCCATCACACTCTCAGACGGTACATTCCCGATCCTAACCACTCGATTGACACTGTCTCCACCACACTCTCAGACGGTACATTCCAGACCCTAACCACTCGATTGACCCTGTCTCCACCACACTCTCAGACGGTACATTCCAGACCCTAACCACTCGATTGACACTGTCTCCACCACACTCTCAGACGGTACATTCCAGACCCTAACCACTCGATTGACCCTGTCTCTCCCACACTCTCAGACAGTACATTTCAGACCCTAACCACTCGATTGACCCTGTCTCCACCACACTCTCAGACTGTGCATTCCAGACCCTAACCACTCGATTGATCCTGTCTCCACCACACTCTCAGACAGTGCATTCAGACCCTAACCACTCGAATGACCCTGTCTCCACCACACTCTCAGACAGTGCATTCCAGACCCTAACCACTCGATTGACCCTGTCTCCACCACACTCTCAGACAGTGCATTCCAGACCCTAACCACTCGATTGACACTGTCTCCACCACACTCTCAGACGGTACATTCCAGACCCTAACCACTCGATTGACACTG
Organism: Carcharodon carcharias; assembly: GCF_017639515.1. Classification (NCBI taxonomy): domain Eukaryota; kingdom Metazoa; phylum Chordata; class Chondrichthyes; order Lamniformes; family Lamnidae; genus Carcharodon; species Carcharodon carcharias. The sequence goes on from NC_054472.1 coordinate 194,997,752, forward strand.
TCTCCACCACACTCTCAGACGGTACATTCCAGACCCTAACCACTCGATTGACACTGTCTCCACCACACTCTCAGACGGTACATTCCAGACCCTAACCACTCGATTGACCCTGTCCCCACCACACTCTCAGACGGTACATTCCCGATCCTAACCACTCGATTGACCCTGTCTCCCCCACACTCTCAGACGGTACATTCCAGACCCTAACCACTCAATTGACCCTGTCCCCACCACACTCTCAGACGGTACATTCCCGATCCTAACCACTCGATTGACACTGTCTCCACCACACTCTCAGATGGTACGTTCCAGACCCTAACCACTCCATTGACCCTGTCTCCACCACACTCTCAGACGCTACATTCCAGACCCTAACCACTCGATTGACCCTGTCTCCACCACACTCTCAGACAATGCATTCCAGACCCTAACCACTCGATTGACCCTGTCTCCACCACACTCTCAGACAATGCATTCCAGACCCTAACCACTCGATTGACCCTGTCTCCACCACACTCTCAGACAATGCATTCCAGACCCTAACCACTCGATTGACCCTGTCTCCACCACACTCTCAGACAATGCATTCCAGACCCTAACCACTCGATTGACCCTGTCTCCACCACACTCTCAGGCGGTACATTCCCGATCCTAACCACTCGATTGACACTGTCTCCACCACACTCTCAGACGGTACATTCCAGACCCTAACCACTCGATTGACCCTGTCCCCACCACACTCTCAGACGGTACATTCCCGATCCTAACCACTCGATTGACCCTGTCTCCCCCACACTCTCAGACGGTACATTCCAGACCCTAACCACTCAATTGACCCTGTCCCCACCACACTCTCAGACGGTACATTCCCGATCCTAACCACTCGATTGACACTGTCTCCACCACACTCTCAGACGGTACATTCCAGACCCTAACCACTCGATTGACACTGTCTCCACCACACTCTCAGACGGTACATTCCAGACCCTAACCACTCGATTGACACTGTCTCCACCACACTCTCAGACGGTACATTCCAGACCCTAACCACTCGATTGACCCTGTCTCCACCACACTCTCAGACGGTACATTCCAGACCCTAACCACTCGATTGACCCTGTCTCCACCACACTCTCAGACAATGCATTCCAGACCCTAACCACTCGATTGACCCTGTCTCCACCACACTCTCAGACAATGCATTCCAGACCCTAACCACTCGATTGACCCTGTCTCCACCACACTCTCAGACAATGCATTCCAGACCCTAACCACTCGATTGACCCTGTCTCCACCACACTCTCAGACAATGCATTCCAGACCCTAACCACTCAATTGACCCTGTCTCCCCAACACTCTCAGACAATGCATTCCAGACCCTAACCACTCAATTGACCCTGTCTCCCCAACACTCTCAGACAATGCATTCCAGATCCTAACGACTCGATTGACCCTGTCTCCACCGTACTCTCAGACAGTGCATTATGTAGATTGGGAAAAATCAAATTGGCAGAGGTCGACATGAGCAGGAGATCATAGTGTTTACTCGGGACAGTTTCTTTGAACCATATGTTGTGCATCCAACCAGAAGAAGCCCTTACACCCGTTTTTATATTATTTGCTATTTTGCACTGAAAGTTCATTTTTTTGGTCATCTTTTGTTGGTTTTTTCCAATTTTCCCAATCCTCTGACTTACTGCGAATCTTTGTCACATTGTATGTTTTTCCTTCAATTTGATACTATTGTTAATTTCCTTGGTTAGCCAGAGTTGGTTAACCCCCTTCCTGGAATCCTTCTTCCTCACTGGGATATTTCTTTATTGTGAGTCATGAATTATTTTCTTAAACATCTGCCATTGTTCATCAACTGTCTTTTCTGCTAAACCCCTTTCCCAGTCCACTCCAGCCAATTCTGCCCTCATTCCTTTGTAATTATCGGGGACCTGGGTGTCCTGGTACATGAATCAGGAAAGGTTAGTTTGCAGCTACAGCAAGTGATTAGGAATGGAAATGGAATGTTATTGTTTATTGCAAGGGGAATGGAATATAAAAGTAGGCAAGTTTTACTGCAGTTGTACAGGCCTTGGTGAAACCACATCTGGAGTACTGTGTACAGTTTTGGTCTGCTTATTTAAGAAAGGATATAAATATGTTGGAAGCAGTTCAGAGAAAGTTCACTCGACTGATACCTGGGATGATATATCTCATGAGGAAAGGTTGGACAGGCTGGGCCTGTATCCACTGGAGTTTAGAAGATTGAGAGGTGATCTTATTATTCATACGAGACCCTGAGGGGTCTTGACAGAGTGGATGCTGAGAGGACATCTCCCTGTGAGGGAGAGACTAGAACTAGGGATCAGGCTATTTTGGATCTGGTAATGTGTAACGAAGCAGGTTTAATAAATGATCTCTGAGTAAAGAATCCCCAAGGAAAGAGTGACCATAACATGGTAGAATTCAGCATTCAGTTTGGGAGTGAGAAACTTATTTTGGAAACAACGGTCAGAATGTGGAGTTGAGGCCACAATCAAATCAGCCATGACCTGATTGAAACATGGAACAGCCTCAAGTGAAACTGTCACATGAGTTGGGACATGTGCATTAATTTTAATAAAAGTTTTTTCTCAAAATTTTAAATCATTCATGAAACCTCATCCCGCTGTAGATGAAGTTTCATGATAAATGCGAAGGCTGCCTGGGCTCTTCACCTGCCCACCAACCGTGAGGTGAGATGGGCAGCTCAGCCGATTGCCTTAATTGCTTTTTAACAGGCCTTAATAGGCCTTTGACAATTCATTTTACACTTCAGCGAGCAGGCCCTGTTCCCGCTCACCAAACCAAAGATAGAAACATAATTCAGGACAAAATTAATAGTGACATGGATAAATGTGGGTTAATTAAGGAAAACCAGCATGGATTTCTTGAGGGAAAATCATGTTGAACTAACTTGCTGGAGTTTTTTGAAGAGGTAACAGAAAAGGTTGATGAGGGTAATGCTGTTGATGTGGTGTACATGGACTTTCAAAAGGCATTTGATACAGTGCCACACAACAGACTTGTGAGAAAGTTATTGCTCATGGAATAAAAGGGACAGTAGCAATGTGGATATGGAATTGGTTGGGTGACAGAAAGCAGAGAGTAATGGTTACTGGATGTTTTTGGGCTGGAGAAAGGTTTGTAGTGGAGTTCCCCAGGGGTCAGTGTTGGGACCCTCGCTTTTCCTAATATATATTAATGACCTAGACCTTGGTGTGCAGGGGACAATTTCAAAGTTTGCAGATGACACTAAACATGGAAACAATTATGAACTGTGAAGATAAGTTGGTGGAATTGCAGCTGAAATTTAGTGCAGAGAAATGCAAAGTGATGCATTTCAGTAGGAAGAACGTGGAGAGACACTATAAAATAAAGGGTAAATTCTAAAGGGGCAGAGGGAGCTGGGTGTCTGTGCATAAATCATTGAAGGTGGCAGGACAGGCTGAGAGCACGGTCAGTAAAGTAGACAGTATCCTGGGCTTTATTACTCAGCTACAGTATTGTATGTAGTTCTGGGTGCCGCACTTTAGGAAGGATATGAAGGCAACAGGGAGAGTGCGGAAAAGATTCACGAGAATAGTTCCAGGGATGAGAAACTTCAGCTATGAGGATAGATTGGAGAGGTTGGGACTGTTCTCCTTGGAGAGGAGAAGGCTAAGAGGAGATTTGATAGAGATGTTCAAAATCATGAGGGGGCTGGACAGAGTAGATAGGGAGAAGCTGTTCTCACTCGTAACAAGATCAAGAACGATAGGGCACAGATTTAAAGTGATTGGTAAAAGAAGAAAAGGTGACATGAGGAGAAACCTTTACTCAACGAGTGGCTGGGGTCTGCAATGCACTGCCTGAGAGTATGGTGGAAGCAGGTTCAGGCTGGGGTCTGCAATGCACTGCCTGAGAGTATGGTGGAAGCAGGTTCAGGCTGGGGTCTGCAATGCACTGCCTGAGAGTATGGTGGAAGCAGGTTCAGGCTGGGGTCTGGAATGCACTGCCTGAGAGTATGGTGGAAGCAGGTTCAGGCTGGGGTCTGCAATGCACTGCCTGAGAGTATGGTGGAAGCAGGTTCAGGCTGGGGTCTGGAATGCACTGCCTGAGAGTATGGTGGAAGCAGGTTCAGGCTGGGGTCTGCAATGCACTGCCTGAGAGTATGGTGGAAGCAGGTTCAGGCTGGGGTCTGCAATGCACTTCCTGAGAGTATGGTGGAAGCAGGTTCAGGCTGGGGTCTGGAATGCACTGCCTGAGAGTATGGTGGAAGCAGGTTCAGGCTGGGGTCTGCAATGCACTGCCTGAGAGTATGGTGGAAGCAGGTTCAGGCTGGGGTCTGCAATGCACTGCCTGAGAGTATGGTGGAAGCAGGTTCAGGCTGGGGTCTGCAATGCACTGCCTGAGAGTATGGTGGAAGCAGGTTCAGGCTGGGGTCTGCAATGCACTGCCTGAGAGTATGGTGGAAGCAGGTTCAGGCTGGGGTCTGGAATGCACTGCCTGAGAGTATGGTGGAAGCAGGTTCAGGCTGGGGTCTGCAATGCACTGCCTGAGAGTATGGTGGAAGCAGGTTCAGGCTGGGGTCTGGAATGCACTGCCTGAGAGTATGGTGGAAGCAGGTTCAGGCTGGGGTCTGCAATGCACTGCCTGAGAGTATGGTGGAAGCAGGTTCAGGCTGGGGTCTGCAATGCACTGCCTGAGAGTATGGTGGAAGCAGGTTCAGGCTGGGGTCTGGAATGCACTGCCTGAGAGTATGGTGGAAGCAGGTTCAGGCTGGGGTCTGCAATGCACTGCCTGAGAGTATGGTGGAAGCAGGTTCAGGCTGGGGTCTGGAATGCACTGCCTGAGAGTATGGTGGAAGCAGGTTCAGGCTGGGGTCTGCAATGCACTGCCTGAGAGTATGGTGGAAGCAGGTTCAGGCTGGGGTCTGCAATGCACTGCCTGAGAGTATGGTGGAAGCAGGTTCAGGCTGGGGTCTGCAATGCACTGCCTGAGAGTATGGTGGAAGCAGGTTCAATTGAGGAATTCAGAAGGGAATGAGACTGTTATCTGAGAAGGAAGAATGTGCAGGGGTACAGGGAAAGGGTTGGGGAATGAGGCTAGCTGATTGCTGTTGCATGGAGCCAGTACAGACATGATGGGCACAAATAGCCTCACCCTGTGCTGTAACCATTCTATGGATGTATGCCTTTCCCACTAACTGCTGATCTATGGAACACACCCAGTGGTGTAATAGTACAGCCAATGATTCACAACTCGAAGCATATTGATTATGTCCTGTATATGAGACAACTGCCTTACATCAGGGTTAGGGACACCCTGTGGAACCAGGGGAATGGGTATGCTCAGCATCAGTCTCCATCTCTGTGCCTGTCTCTGTCCCTGTCCCTGTCCCTGTCCCTGTCTCTGTCCCTGTCCCTGTCCCTGTCCCTGTCCCTGTCCCTGTCCCTGTCCCTGTCCCTGTCCCTGTCCCTGTCCCTGTCCCTGTCCCTGTCTCTGTCTCTGTCCCTGTCCCTGTCCCTGTCCCTGTCCCTGTCCCTGTCCCTGTCCCTGTCCCTGTCGCTGTCTCTGTCTCTGTCTCTGTCTCTGTCTCTGTCCCTGTCCCTGTCCCTGTCCCTGTCCCTGTCCCTGCCCCTGTCCCCGTCCCCGTCTCCGTCCCCGTCCCCGTCCCCGTCTCCGTCCCCGTCCCCGTCTCCGTCTCCGTCTCCGTGCCTGTCTCCGTCTCCGTCTCCGTCCCTGTCCCTGTCCCTGTCCCTGTCTCTGTCTCTGTCCCTGTCCCTGTCCCTGTCCCTGTCCCTGTCCCTGTCTCTGTCCCCGTCTCCGTCCCCGTCCCCGTCCCCGTCTCCGTCCCCGTCCCCGTCTCCGTCCCCGTCCCCGTCTCCGTCTCCGTCTCCGTGCCTGTCTCCGTCTCCGTCTCCGTCCCTGTCCCTGTCCCTGTCCCTGTCCCTGTCCCTGTCCCTGTCTCTGTCCCTGTCTCTGTCCCTGTCCCTGTCCCTGTCCCTGTCCCTGTCCCTGTCCCTGTCCCTGTCCCTGCCCCCGTCCCCGTCCCCGTCCCCGTCCCCGTCCCCGTCTCCGTCTCCGTCTCCGTCTCCGTGCCCGTCCCTGTCTCTGTCTCTGTCCCTGCCCCTGTCTCTGTCCCTGCCCCTGTCCCTGTCCCCGTCTCCGTCCCCGTCCCCGTCCCCGTCCCCGTCCCCGTCCCCGTCTCCGTCTCCGTCCCCGTCCCCGTCTCCGTCTCCGTCTCCGTGCCTGTCCCTGTCTCTGTCTCTGTCTCCGTCTCCGTCTCCGTCTCCGTCCCCGTCCCCGTCTCCGTCTCCGTGCCTGTCCCTGTCCCTGCCCCTGTCCCTGTCCCCGTCCCCGTCCCCGTCTCCGTCTCCGTCTCCGTCCCCGTCCCCGTCCCCGTCCCCGTCTCCGTCTCCGTCCCCGTCTCCGTCTCCGTGCCTGTCCCTGTCTCTGTCTCTGTCTCTGTCTCCGTCTCCGTCTCCGTCCCCGTCTCCGTCTCCGTCCCCGTCTCCGTCTCCGTCCCCGTCTCCGTCTCTGTCCCCGTCCCCGTCCCCGTCTCCGTCTCCGTGCCTGTCCCCGTCTCTGTCTCTGTCTCCGTCTCTGTTTCTGTCCCTGTCTCTGTCCCTGTCCCTGTCTCCGTCTCCGTCTCCGTCTCCGTCTCCGTCCCCGTCTCCGTCCCCGTCTCCGTCTCCGTCTCCGTCTCCGTCCCCGTCCCCGTCCCCGTCTCCGTCTCCGTGCCTGTCCCCGTCTCTGTCTCTGTCTCCGTCTCTGTCCCTGTCCCTGTCCCTGTCTCTGTCCCTGTCCCTGTCCCTGTCTCCGTCTCCGTCTCCGTCTCCGTCTCCGTCTCCGTCTCCGTCTCCGTCTCCGTCTCCGTCCCTGTCCCTGTCCCTGTCCCTGTTCCTGTCCCTGTCCCCCTGTCCCTGTCCCTGTCCCTGTCCCTGTTCCTGTCCCTGTCCCTGTCCCTGTCCCCCTGTCCCTGTCCCCCTGTCCCTGTCCCCCTGTCCCTGTCCCCCTGTCCCTGTCCCTGTCCCCCTGTCCCTGTCCCCCTGTCCCCGTCCCCGTCCCCGTCCCCGTCCCCGACCCCGTCCCCGTCCCCGTCCCCGTCTCTGTCTCTGTCTCTGTCTCTGTCCCTGTCTCTGTCCCTGTCTCTGCTCCTGGCTCTGGGTTTGCGTATATCTGGTTATAAATACATTTATATTTTTTTGTCTCCTTCAGCTCCTGCCTTTCTGGCCAGATTGTAAACTGCACTCAGAGAATATGTGACGGTGAGACATGTTTACTCTGCTGATTCGCTGGACACAGTTAAGCCAAAGATTAGCTGAGAGTGAATTGAAAATGTGATCAATGAATCGTGTAGAGGAAGCCGGGAACCCTCAAAATGATGCCTGTCTTGTCAAATTTAAACCTACAACCTCACACATGCACAGGAAGATTCCGGCTGCCCCATCACCCTAAACAGCAATGCCCTTGCCACCCACCTCCCAGCCGACCCATATTGCTGTTCATCAAAGCGATGTCCCCACCACCCATTGAGGTCAATCTAAGCACCCCCCCCCCAGCACCTCCCCCAGCATCTACTCCAGCACCCCCCCCAGCACCAGCACCTCCCCCAGCACCTCCCCCCAGCACCAGCACCTCCTCCAGCACCTCCTCCTCCAGCACCTCCCCCAGCACCTCCCCCAGCATCTCCTCCAGCACCTCCCCCAGCACCTCCCCCCAGCACCAGCACCTCCTCCAGCACCTCCTCCTCCAGCACCTCCCCCAGCACCTCCCCCAGCATCTCCTCCAGCACCTCCCCCAGCACCTCCCTCCAGCACCAGCACCTCCTCCAGCACCTCCTCCAGCACCTCCTCCTCCAGCACCTCCTCCCCCAGCACCTCCCCCAGCACCTCCCCCCAGCATCTCCTCCAGCACCCCCCCCAGCACCAGCACCTCCCCCAGCACCTCCCCCCCCAGCACCTCCCCCAGCACCTCCCCCAGCACCTCCCCCCAGCACCTCCCGCAGCACCTCCCCCCCCAGCACCTCCCCCAGCACCTCCCCCAGCACCTCCCCCAGCACCAGCACCTCCCCCAGCACCTCCTCCAGCACCAGCACCTCCCCCAGCACCTCCCCCAGCACCTCCTCCAGCACCTCCTCCCCCAGCACCTCCCCCCCCCAGAACCTCCCCCAGCACCTCCTCCAGCACCTCCCCCCCCCAGCACCTCCTCCAGCACCTCCTCCCCCAGCACCTCCCCCCCCCAGAACCTCCCCCCCCAGCACCTCCCCCAGCACCTCCCCCAGCACCTCCCCCAGCACCTCCCCCAGAACCTCCCCCCCCAGCACCTCCCCCAGCACCTCCCCCAGCACCTCCCACCCCAGCACCTCCCCCAGCACCTCCCCCCCCAGCACCTCCCCCAGCACCTCCCCCAGCACCTCCCCCAGCACCTCCCCCCAGCACCTCCCCCCCCAGCACCTCCCCCAGCACCTCCCCCAGCACCAGCACCTCCCCCAGCACCTCCCCCCCCAGCACCTCCCCCCCCAGCACCTCCCCCAGCACCTCCCCCAGCACCTCCCCCAGCACCAGCACCTCCCCCAGCACCTCCCGCCCAGCAGCTCCCCCAGCACCTCCCCCAGCACCAGCACCTCCCCCAGCACCTCCCCCAGCACCAGCACCTCCCCCAGCACCTCCCGCCCAGCAGCTCCCCCAGCACCTCCCCCAGCACCTCCCCCAGCACCTCCCCCAGCACCTCCCCCAGCACCAGCACCTCCCCCAGCACCTCCCGCCCAGCAGCTCCCCCAGCACCTCCCCCAGCACCAGCACCTCCCCCAGCACCTCCCCCAGCACCTCCCCCCCCCAGCACCTCTCCCCCCAGCACCTCCCCCAGCACCTCCCCCCCCCAGCACCTCTCCCCCCAGCACCTCCTCCAGCACCTCCTCCAGCACCTCCCCCAGCACCTCCCCCCCCAGCACCTCCCCCCCCAGCACCTCCCCCAGCACCTCCCCCAGCACCTCCCCCAGCACCTCCCCCAGCACCTCCTCCAGCACCAGCACCTCCCCCAGCACCTCCTCCTCCAGCACCTCCTCCAGCACCACCTCCCCCAGCACCTCCTCCAGCACCAGCACCTCCCCCAGCACCTCCTCCAGCACCAGCACCTCCCCCAGCACCTCCTCCTCCAGCACCTCCCCCAGCACCTCCCCCCCCAGCACCTCCCCCAGCACCTCCCCCCCCAGCACCTCCCCCCCAGCACCTCCCACCCCAGCACCTCCTCCTCCAGCACCTCCCCCAGCACCTCCCCCCCCAGCGCCTCCCCCCCAGCACCTCCTCCTCCAGCACCTCCCCCAGCACCTCCCCCCAGCACCTCCCCCCCCAGCACCTCCCCCCCCAGCGCCTCCCCCCCAGCACCTCCCCCCCAGCACCTCCCCCAGCACCTCCCCCCCCAGCGCCTCCCCCCCAGCACCTCCTCCTCCAGCACCTCCTCCTCCAGCACCTCCCCCAGCACCTCCCCCAGCACCTCCCCCAGCACCTCCCCCCCCAGCACCTCCCCCAGCACCTCCCCCAGCACCTCCCCCAGCACCTCCCCCCCCAGCACCTCCCCCCCCAGCACCTCCCCCAGCACCTCCCCCCCCAGCACCTCCCCCAGCACCTCCCCCCCCAGCACCTCCCCCCCCAGCACCTCCCCCAGCACCTCCCCCAGCACCTCCCCCAGCACCTCCCCCCCAGCACCTCCCCCAGCACCTCCCCCAGCACCTCCCCCAGCACCTCCCCCAGCACCTCCCCCCCCAGCACCTCCCCCAGCACCTCCCCCAGCACCTCCCCCCCCAGCACCTCCCCCAGCACCAGCACCTCCCCCAGCACCTCCCCCCCCAGCACCTCTCCCCCCAGCACCTCCCCCAGCACCTCCCCCCCCAGCACCTCCCCCCCCAGCACCTCCCCCCCCAGCACCTCCCCCCCCAGCACCTCCCCCCCCAGCACCTCCTCCTCCAGCACCTCCCCCCCCAGCACCTCCTCCAGCACCTCCCCCAGCACCTCCTCCTCCAGCACCTCTCCCCCCAGCACCTCCCCCAGCACCTCCCCCCCCAGCACCTCCCCCCCCAGCACCTCCCCCCCCAGCACCTCCCCCCCCAGCACCTCCCCCCCCAGCACCTCCTCCTCCAGCACCTCCCCCCCAGCACCTCCTCCTCCAGCACCTCCCCCAGCACCTCCCCCAGCACCTCCCCCAGCACCTCCCCCCCCAGCACCTCCCCCCCCAGCACCTCCCCCAGCACCTCCTCCAGCACCAGCACCTCCCCCAGCACCTCCCCCAGCACCTCCTCCTCCAGCACCTCCTCCAGCACCACCTCCCCCAGCACCTCCTCCAGCACCTCCCCCAGCACCTCCCCCAGCAACTCCTCCTCCAGCACCTCCTCCAGCACCAGCACCTCCCCCAGCACCTCCCCCAGCACCTCCCCCAGCACCTCCCCCAGCACCTCCTCCAGCACCTCCCCCCAGCACCTCCCCCAGCACCTCCCCCCCCAGCACCTCCTCCCCCAGCACCTCCTCCTCCAGCACCTCCCCCCCATGCACCTCCCCCAGCACCTCCCCCCCCAGCACCCCCCCCAGCACCTCCTCCCCCAGCACCTCCTCCTCCAGCACCTCCCCCAGCACCTCCCCCCTCAGCACCTCCCCCAGCACCTCCCCCAGCACCTCCCCCCCCCAGCACCTCCTCCCCCAGCACCTCCTCCTCCAGCACCTCCCCCAGCACCTCCTCCAGCACCTCCCCCAGCACCTCCCCCAGCACCTCCCCCAGCACCTCCCCCCCCAGCACCTCCCCCCCCAGCACCTCCCCCAGCACCTCCTCCAGCACCAGCACCTCCCCCAGCACCTCCTCCTCCAGCACCTCCTCCAGCACCACCTCCCCCAGCACCTCCTCCAGCACCAGCACCTCCCCCAGCACCTCCCCCAGCACCTCCTCCTCCAGCACCTCCCCCAGCAACTCCTCCTCCAGCACCTCCTCCAGCACCAGCACCTCCCCCAGCACCTCCCCCAGCACCTCCCCCAGCACCTCCCCCAGCACCTCCCCCCCCAGCACCTCCTCCCCCAGCACCTCCTCCTCCAGCACCTCCCCCAGCACCTCCTCCAGCACCTCCCCCAGCACCTCCTCCTCCAGCACCTCCCCCCCCAGCACCTCCCCCCCCAGCACCTCCCCCAGCACCTCCCCCAGCACCTCCTCCAGCACCTCCCCCAGCACCTCCTCCTCCAGCACCTCCCCCCCCAGCACCTCCTCCCCCAGCACCTCCTCCCCCAGCACCTCCTCCTCCAGCACCTCCCCCCCCAGCACCTCCCCCAGCACCTCCTCCTCCAGCACCTCCCCCCCCAGCACCTCCCCCCCCAGCACCTCCCCCAGCACCAGCACCTCCCCCAGCACCTCCCCCAGCACCTCCTCCCCCAGCACCTCCCCCCCCAGCACCTCCCCCAGCACCTCCTCCCCCAGCACCTCCCCCAGCACCTCCCCCAGCACCTCCCCCCCCAGCACCTCCTCCAGCACCTCCCCCAGCACCTCCCCCCCCAGCACCTCCCCCAGCACCTCCCCCCCCAGCACCTCCCCCAGCACCTCCCCCCCCAGCACCTCCCCCAGCACCTCCCCCAGCACCTCCCCCAGCACCTGCCCCAGCACCTCCCCCTCCAGCACCACCCCCCCCAACACCTCCCCCAGCACCTCCCCCCCCAGCACCTCCCCCCCCAGCACCTCCCCCCCCAGCACCTCCCCCCCCAGCACCACCCCCCCCAGCACCTCCCCCAGCACCTCCCCCCCCAGCACCTCCCCCCCCAGCACCTCCCCCCCCAGCACCTCCCCCCCCAGCACCTCTCCCCCCAGCACCTCCCCCAGCACCTCCCCCCCCAGCACCTCCTCCTCCAGCACCTCCCCCCCCAGCACCTCCCCCAGCACCTCCCCCAGCACCTCCTCCAGCACCTCCTCCAGCACCTCCTCCAGCACCTCCTCCTCCAGCACCTCCCCCAGCACCTCCCCCAGCACCTCCCCCAGCACCTCCCCCAGCACCTCCTCCAGCACCTCCCCCAGCACCAGCACCTCCCCCAGCACCTCCCCCAGCACCTCCCCCAGCACCTCCCCCAGCACCTCCCCCAGCACCTCCCCCAGCACCTCCCCCAGCAGCACCTCCCCCAGCACCAGCACCTCCCCCAGCACCTCCTCCTCCAGCACCACCTCCCCCAGCACCAGCACCTCCCCCAGCACCTCCCCCAGCACCTCCCCCAGCACCTCCCCCAGCACCTCCTCCTCCAGCACCACCTCCCCCAGCACCAGCACCTCCCCCAGCACCTCCCCCAGCACCTCCCCCAGCACCTCCTCCAGCACCTCCCCCAGCAGCACCTCCCCCAGCACCAGCACCTCCCCCAGCACCTCCTCCTCCAGCACCACCTCCCCCAGCACCAGCACCTCCCCCAGCACCTCCCCCAGCACCTCCCCCAGCACCTCCTCCTCCAGCACCACCTCCCCCAGCACCAGCACCTCCCCCAGCACCTCCCCCAGCACCTCCCCCAGCACCTCCTCCAGCACCTCCTCCTCCAGCACCTCCCCCCCCAGCACCTCCCCCCCCAGCACCTCCCCCCCCAGCACCTCCCCCCCAGCACCTCCCCCCCCAGCACCTCCCCCAGCACCTCCCCCCCCAGCACCTCCTCCAGCACCTCCCCCAGCACCTCCACCTCCAGCACCTCCCCCAGCACCTCCCCCAGCACCTCCCCCAGCACCTCCCCCAGCACCTCCCCCCCCCAGCACCTCCTCCAGCACCTCCCCCAGCACCTCCCCCCAGCACCTCCCCCCAGCACCTCCCCCCCCAGCACCTCCCCCCCAGCACCTCCCCCAGCACCTCCCCCAGCACCTCCCCCAGCACCTCCCCCCCCAGCACCTCCCCCCCAGCACCAGCACCTCCCCCAGCACCTCCCCCAGCACCTCCCCCAGCACCTCCCCCCCCAGCACCTCCCCCCCAGCACCAGCACCTCCCCCAGCACCTCCTCCTCCAGCACCTCCCCCAGCACCTCCCCCAGCACCTCCTCCTCCAGCACCTCCCCCAGCACCTCCCCCCCCAGCACCTCGCCAAGCACCTCCCCCCCCAGCACCTCCCCCCCCAGCACCTCCCCCAGCACCTCCTCCTCCAGCACCTCCCCCAGCACCTCCCCCCCCAGCACCTCCCCCAGCACCTCCTCCTCCAGCACCTCCCCCAGCACCTCCCCCAGCACCTCCCCCAGCTCCTCCCCCAGCACCTCCTCCAGCACCAGGACCTCCCCCAGCACCTCCTCCTCCAGCACCTCCCCCAGCACCTCCCCCCCCAGCACCTCCCCCAGCACCTCCCCCCCCAGCACCTCCCCCCCCAGCACCTCCCCCAGCACCTCCCCCAGCACCTCCCCCAGCACCTCCCCCCCCAGCACCTCCCCCCCCAGCACCTCCCCCAGCACCTCCCCCCCCAGCACCTCCTCCAGCACCTCCCCCAGCACCTCCCCCCCCAGCACCTCCCCCCCCAGCACCTACCCCAGCACCTCCCCCCCCAGCACCTCCCCCCCCAGCACCTCCCCCAGCACCTCCTCCAGCACCTCCCCCCCCAGCACCTCCCCCAGCACCTCCCCCAGCACCTCCCCCAGCACCTCCCCCCCCAGCACCTCCTCCAGCACCTCCCCCAGCACCTCCTCCTCCAGCACCTCCCCCAGCACCTCCCCCCCCAGCACCTCCTCCAGCACCTCCCCCAGCACCTCCTCCTCCAGCACCTCCTCCAGCACCTCCCCCAGCACCTCCCCCAGCACCTCCCCCAGCACCTCCCCCCCCAGCACCTCCCCCAGCACCTCCTCCAGCACCTCCTCCAGCACCTCCCCCCCCAGCACCTCCCCCAGCACCTCCCCCCCCCAGCACCTCCCCCAGCACCTCCTCCAGCACCCCCCCCAGCACCTCCCCCAGCACCTCCTCCAGCACCTCCTCCAGCACCTCCTCCTCCAGCACCTACCCCAGCACCTCCCCCCCCAGGACCTCCCCCCCCAGCACCTCCCCCAGCACCTCCTCCAGCACCTCCCCCAGCACCAGCACCTCCCCCCCCAGCACCTCCTCCTCCAGCACCTCCCCCAGCACCTCCCCCAGCACCTCCTCCAGCACCTCCTCCCAGCACCTCCCCCCCCAGCACCTCCCCCCCCAGCACCTCCTCCTCCAGCACCTCCTCCAGCACCAGCACCTCCTCCAGCACCTCCTCCCCCAGCACCTCCCCCAGCACCTCCCCCACCAGCACCTCCCCCAGCACCTCCCCCAGCACCTCCCCCAGCACCTCCCCCACCAGCACCTCGCCCCCCAGCACCTCCCCCCCCAGCACCTCCTCCTCCAGCACCTCCCCCAGCACCTCCCCCAGCACCTCCTCCAGCACCTCCTCCCAGCACCTCCCCCCCCAGCACCTCCCCCCCCAGCACCTCCTCCTCCAGCACCTCCCCCAGCACCAGCACCTCCTCCAGCACCTCCTCCCCCAGCACCTCCCCCAGCACCTCCCCCACCAGCACCTCCCCCAGCACCTCCCCCAGCACCTCCCCCAGCACCTCCCCCCCCAGCACCTCCCCCAGCACCTCCCCCAGCACCTCCCCCAGCACCTCCCCCAGCACCTCCCCCAGCACCTCCTCCTCCAGCACCAGCACCTCCCCCAGCACCTCCCCCAGCACCTCCCCCAGCACCTCCCCCAGCACCTCCTCCAGCACCTCCCCCCCCAGCACCTCCCCCCTCAGCACCTCCCCCAGCACCTCCTCCAGCACCAGCACCTCCCCCAGCACCTCCTCCTCCAGCACCTCCCCCAGCACCTCCCCCAGCACCTCCTCCAGCACCAGCACCTCCTCCAGCACCACCACCCCCAGCACCTCCCCCAGCACCTCCCTCAGCACCTCCCCCAGCACCTCCTCCAGCACCAGCACCTCCCCCCAGCACCTCCCCCAGCACCTCCTCCAGCACCAGCACCTCCCCCAGCACCTCCTCCTCCAGCACCTCCCCCAGCACCTCCCCCAGCACCTCCCCCAGCACCTCCCCCAGCACCTCCTCCAGCACCAGCACCTCCCCCAGCACCTCCTCCTCCAGCACCTCCCCCAGCACCTCCCCCAGCACTTCCTCCAGCACCAGCACCTCCTCCAGCACCACCTCCCCCAGCACCTCCTCCTCCAGCACCTCCCCCAGCACCTCCTCCTCCAGCACCTCCCCCAGAACCTCCCCCCCCAGCACCTCCTTCTCCAGCACCTCTCCCAGCCCCTCCCCCAGCACCTCCCCCAGCACCAGCACCTCCCCCAGCACCTCCTCCTCCAGCACCACCTCCCCCAGCACCAGCACCTCCCCCAGCACCTCCCCCAGCACCTCCCCCCCCAGCACCTCCCCCCCCAGCACCTCCCCCAGCACCTCCCCCCCCAGCACCTCCCCCCCCAGCACCTCCCCCAGCACCAGCACCTCCCCCCCCAGCACCTCCTCCAGCACCTCCTCCAGCACCTCCCCCAGCACCTCCTCCCCCAGCACCTCCTCCCCCAGCACCTCCCCCCCCAGCACCACCTCCCCCAGCACCTCCCCCAGCACCTCCTCCCCCAGCACCTCCTCCCCCAGCACCTCCCCCCCCAGCACCACCTCCCCCAGCACCTCCCCCAGCACCTCCCCCCCCAGCACCTCCCCCCCCAGCACCTCCCCCCCAGTACCTCCCCCAGCACCTCCTCCAGCACCTCCTCCAGCACCTCCCCCAGCACCTCCCCCCCCCAGCACCTCCTCCTCCAGCACCTCCCCCAGCACCTCCCCCAGCACCTCCCCCCCCAGCACCTCCCCCAGCACCTCCCCCAGCACCTCCCCCAGCACCTCCCCCCCCAGCACCTCCCCCCCCAGCACCTCCCCCAGCACCTCCCCCAGCACCTCCCCCAGCACCTCCCCCAGCACCTCCCCCAGCACCTCCCCCCCCAGCACCTCCCCCCCCAGCACCTCCCCCAGCACCTCCCCCAGCACCTCCCCCAGCACCTCCCCCAGCACCTCACCCCCCAGCACCTCCCCCCCCAGCACCTCCCCCAGCACCTCCCCCAGCACCTCCCCCAGCACCTCCCCCCCCAGCACCTCCTCCAGCACCTCCCCCAGCACCTCCCCCCCCAGCACCTCCCCCCCCAGCACCTCCCCCCCCAGCACCTCCCCCCCCAGCACCTACCCCAGCACCTCCCCCCCCAGCACCTCCCCCCCAGTACCTCCCCCAGCACCTCCTCCAGCACCTCCTCCAGCACCTCCTCCAGCACCTCCCCCTCCAGCACCTCCCCCAGCACCTCCCCCAGCACCTCCCCCAGCACCTCCTCCAGCACCTCCCCCTCCAGCACCTCCTCCAGCACCTCCTCCAGCACCTCCCCCAGCACCTCCCCCCCCAGCACCTCCCCCAGCACCTCCTCCAGCACCTCCTCCAGCACCTCCTCCAGCACCTACCCCAGCACCTCCCCCCCCAGCACCTCCCCCCCCAGCACCTCCCCCAGCACCTCCTCCAGCACCTCCTCCAGCACCTCCTCCAGCACCTCCCCCTCCAGCACCTCCCCCAGCACCTCCCCCAGCACCTCCCCCAGCACCTCCTCCAGCACCTCCCCCTCCAGCACCTCCTCCAGCACCTCCTCCAGCACCTCCTCCAGCACCTCCCCCAGCACCTCCCCCAGCACCTCCTCCTCCAGCACCTCCCCAGCACCTCCCCCAGCACCTCCCCAGCACCTCCCCCCCCAGCACCTCCCCCCCCCCAGCACCTCCTCCTCCAGCACCTCCCCCAGCACCTCCCCCAGCACCTCCTCCTCCAGCACCTCCCCCAGCACCTCCCCCAGCACCTCCTCCTCCAGCACCTCCCCCAGCACCTCCCCCCCCAGCACCTCTCCCCCCAGCACCTCCCCCCCCAGCACCTCCCCCAGCACCTCCCCCCCCAGCACCTCCTCCAGCACCAGCACCTCCTCCAGCACCACCTCCCCCAGCACCTCCCCCAGCACCTCCTCCAGCACCAGCACCTCCCCCCAGCACCTCCCCCAGCACCTCCCCCAGCACCTCCCCCCCCCAGCACCTCCCCCAGCACCTCCTCCAGCACCAGCACCTCCCCCAGCACCTCCTCCTCCAGCACCTCCCCCAGCACCTCCCCCAGCACCTCCTCCAGCACCACCTCCCCCAGCACCTCCTCCTCCAGCACCTCCCCCAGAACCTCCCCCCCCAGCACCTCCTCCTCCAGCACCTCTCCCAGCACCTCCCCCAGCACCTCCCCCAGCACCAGCACCTCCCCCAGCACCTCCTCCTCCAGCACCACCTCCCCCAGCACCAGCACCTCCCCCAGCACCTCCCCCAGCACCTCCCCCAGCACCTCCCCCAGCACCTCCCCCAGCACCTCCTCCAGCACCAGCACCTCCTCCAGCACCACCTCCCCCAGCACCTCCTCCTCCAGCACCTCCCCCAGCACCTCCTCCAGCACCAGCACCTCCTCCAGCACCACCTCCCCCAGCACCTCCTCCTCCAGCACCTCCCCCAGAACCTCCCCCCCCAGCACCTCCTCCTCCAGCACCTCTCCCAGCACCTCCCCCAGCACCTCCCCCAGCACCAGCACCTCCCCCAGCACCTCCTCCTCCAGCACCACCTCCCCCAGCACCAGCACCTCCCCCAGCACCTCCCCCAGCACCTCCCCCAGCACCAGCACCTCCCCCAGCACCTCCCGCCCAGCAGCTCCCCCAGCACCTCCCCCAGCACCTCCCCCCCCAGCACCTCCCCCCCCAGCACCTCCCCCAGCACCTCCCCCCCCAGCACCTCCCCCCCAGCACCTCCCCCAGCACCAGCACCTCCCCCCCCAGCACCTCCTCCAGCACCTCCTCCAGCACCTCCCCCAGCACCTCCTCCCCCAGCACCTCCCCCCCCAGCACCTCCTCCTCCAGCACCTCCCCCAGCACCTCCCCCAGCACCTCCCCCCCCAGCACCTCCCCCAGCAACTCCCCCCCCAGCACCTCCCCCAGCACCTCCCCCCCAGCACCTCCTCCTCCAGCACCACCTCCCCCAGCACCTCCCCCAGCACCTCCCCCAGCACCTCCCCCAGCACCTCCTCCAGCACCTCCTCCAGCACCTCCTCCAGCACCTCCCCCAGCACATCCCCCCCCAGCACCTCCCCCAGCACCTCCTCCAGCACCTCCTCCTGCACCTCCTCCAGCACCTACCCCAGCACCTCCCCCCCCAGCACCTCCCCCCCCAGCACCTCCCCCAGCACCTCCTCCAGCACCTCCTCCAGCACCTCCTCCAGCACCTCCTCCAGCACCTCCCCCAGCACCTCCCCCAGCACCTCCCCCAGCACCTCCTCCAGCACCTCCTCCAGCACCTCCTCCAGCACCTCCCCCAGCACCTCCCTCAGCACCTCCCCCCCAGCACCTCCCCCACCAGCACCTCCTCCTCCAGCACCTCCCCCAGCACCTCCCCCAGCACCTCCTCCAGCACCAGCACCTCCCCCAGCAGCTCCCCCCAGAACCTCCCCCCCCAGCACCTCCCCCAGCTCCTCCCCCAGCACCTCCCCCCCCCAGCACCTCCCCCCCCAGCACCTCCTCCCCCAGCACCTCCCCCCCCAGCACCTCCCCCAGCACCTCCCCCCCCAGCACCTCCCCCAGCACCTCCCCCCCCAGCACCTCCCCCCCCAGCACCTCCCCCAGCACCTCCCCCAGCACCTCCCCCCCCAGCACCTCCCCCCCCAGCACCTCCCCCAGCACCTCCCCCAGCACCTCCCCCAGCACCTCCCACAGCACCTCCCCCAGCACCTCCCCCAGCACCTCCCCCAGCACCTCCCCCAGCACCGGCACCTCCCCCAGCACCTCCCCCAGCACCTCCCCCAGCACCTCCTCCCCCAGCACCTCCCCCAGCACCTCCCCCAGCACCTCCCCCAGCACCAGCACCTCCCCCAGCACCTCCCCCAGCACCTCCCCCAGCACCTCCTCCCCCAGCACCTCCCCCAGCACCTCCCCCAGCACCTCCCCCAGCACCAGCACCTCCCCCAGCACCTCCCCCAGCACCTCCCCCCCCAGCACCTCCCCCAGCACCTCCTCCAGCACCTCCCCCCCCCAGCACCTCCTCCAGCACCTCCCCCCCCAGCACCTCCCCCAGCACCTCCCCCCCAGCACCAGCACCTCCCCCAGCACCTCCTCCAGCACCTACTCCTCCAGCACCACCTCCCCCAGCACCTCCCCCAGCACCTCCCCCCCCAGCACCTCCCCCCCAGCACCTCCCCCCCCAGCACCTCCCCCAGCACCTCCCCCAGCACCTCCTCCAGCACCTCCCCCTCCAGCACCTCCTCCAGCACCTCCTCCAGCACCTCCCCCAGCACCTCCCCCCCCAGCACCTCCCCCAGCACCTCCTCCAGCACCTCCTCCAGCACCTCCTCCAGCACCTACCCCAGCACCTCCCCCCCCAGCACCTCCCCCCCCAGCACCTCCCCCAGCACCTCCTCCTCCAGCACCTCCCCCAGCACCTCCTCCCCCAGCACCTCCCCCAGCACCTCCTCCAGCACCTCCCCCAGCACCTCCTCCAGCACCTCCCCCAGCACCTCCCCCAGCACCTCCCCCAGCACCTCCCCCAGCACCTCCCCCCCCAGCACCTCCCCCCCCAGCACCTCCTCCTCCAGCACCTCCCCCAGCACCTCCCCCCCCAGCACCTCCCCCAGCACCTCCCCCAGCACCTCCCCCAGCACCTCCTCCAGCACCTCCTCCAGCACCAGCACCTCCTCCAGCACCACCTCCCCCAGCACCTCCTCCTCCAGCACCTCCTCCAGCACCAGCACCTCCTCCAGCACCACCTCCCCCAGCACCTCCCCCAGCACCTCCCCCAGCACCTCCCCCAGCACCAGCACCTCCCCCAGCACCTCCCCCAGCACCTCCCCCCCCAGCACCTCCCCCAGCACCTCCTCCAGCACCTCCCCCCCCCAGCACCTCCCCCAGCAACTCCTCCTCCAGCACCTCCCCCAGCACCTCCCCCCCCCAGCACCTCCCCCAGCACCTCCTCCAGCACCAGCACCTCCCCCAGCACCTCCTCCTCCAGCACCTCCCCCAGCACCTCCCCCAGCACCTCCTCCAGCACCAGCACCTCCTCCAGCACCACCTCCCCCAGCACCTCCTCCTCCAGCACCTCCCCCAGAACCTCCCCCCCCAGCACCTCCTCCTCCAGCACCTCTCCCAGCACCTCCCCCAGCACCTCCCCCAGCACCAGCACCTCCCCCAGCACCTCCTCCTCCAGCACCACCTCCCCCAGCACCAGCACCTCCCCCAGCACCTCCCCCAGCACCTCCCCCCCCAGCACCTCCCCCCCCAGCACCTCCCCCAGCACCTCCCCCCCCAGCACCTCCCCCCCCAGCACCTCCCCCCCCAGCACCTCCCCCAGCACCAGCACCTCCCCCCCAGCACCTCCTCCAGCACCTCCTCCAGCACCTCCCCCAGCACCTCCTCCCCAGCACCTCCCCCCCCAGCACCTCCTCCTCCAGCACCTCCCCCAGCACCTCCCCCAGCACCTCCCCCAGCACCTCCTCCCCCAGCACCTCCCCCCCCAGCACCTCCTCCCCCAGCACCTCCCCCAGCACCTCCCCCCCCAGCACCTCCCCCAGCACCTCCCCCCCCAGCACCTCCCCCAGCACCAACCCCCCAGCACCTCCTCCTCCAGCACCACCTCCCCCAGCACCTCCCCCAGCACCTCCCCCAGCACCTCCCCCAGCACCTCCTCCAGCACCTCCTCCAGCACCTCCTCCAGCACCTCCCCCAGCACATCCCCCCCCAGCACCTCCCCCAGCACCTCCTCCAGCACCTCCTCCAGCACCTCCTCCAGCACCTCCTCCAGCACCTCCCCCCCCAGCACCTCCCCCAGCACCTCCTCCAGCACCTCCTCCAGCACCTCCTCCAGCACCTCCCCCAGCACCTCCCCCAGCACCTCCCCCAGCACCTCCTCCAGCACCTCCCCCTCCAGCACCTCCTCCAGCACCTCCTCCAGCACCTCCCCCAGCACCTCCCTCAGCACCTCCCCCCCAGCACCTCCCCCAGCACCTCCCCCACCAGCACCTCCTCCTCCAGCACCTCCCCCAGCACCTCCCCCAGCACCTCCTCCAGCACCAGCACCTCCCCCAGCACCTCCCCCCAGCACCTCCCCCCCCAGCACCTCCCCCAGCACCTCCCCCCCCCAGCACCTCCCCCAGCACCTCCCCCCCCAGCACCTCCCCCCCCAGCACCTCCCCCCCAGCACCTCCCCCCCCAGCACCTCCCCCAGCACCTCCCCCCCCAGCACCTCCCCCCCCAGCACCTCCCCCCCCAGCACCTCCTCCCCCAGCACCTCCCCCAGCACCTCCCCCAGCACCAGCACCTCCCCCAGCACCTCCCCCAGCACCTCCTCCAGCACCTCCCCCAGCACCTCCCCCAGCACCTCCCCCAGCACCTCCCCCAGCACCGGCACCTCCCCCAGCACCTCCCCCAGCACCTCCTCCCCCAGCACCTCCCCCAGCACCTCCCCCAGCACCTCCCCCAGCACCTCCTCCCCCAGCACCTCCCCCAGCACCTCCCCCAGCACCAGCACCTCCCCCAGCACCTCCCCCAGCACCTCCCCCCCCAGCACCTCCCCCAGCACCTCCTCCAGCACCTCCCCCCCCCAGCACCTCCTCCAGCACCTCCTCCAGCACCTCCCCCCCCCAGCACCTCCTCCAGCACCTCCTCCAGCACCTACTCCTCCAGCACCACCTCCCCCAGCACCTCCCCCAGCACCTCCCCCCCCAGCACCTCCCCCCCAGCACCTCCCCCCCCAGCACCTCCCCCAGCACCTCCCCCAGCACCTCCCCCAGCACCTCCCCCAGCACCTACTCCTCCAGCACCACCTCCCCCAGCACCTCCCCCAGCACCTCCCCCAGCACCTCCCCCCCCAGCACCTCCTCCAGCACCTCCCCCAGCACCTCCCCCAGCACCTCCCCCAGCACCTCCCCCCCCAGCACCTCCCCCACCAGCACCTCCTCCTCCAGCACCTCCCCCCCCCAGCACCTCCCCCAGCACCTCCCCCAGCACCTCCCCCAGCACCTCCCCCAGCACCTCCCCCAGCACCTCCTCCAGCACCTCCTCCAGCACCTCCCCCACCAGCACCTCGCCCCCCAGCACCTCCCCCACCAGCACCTCCTCCTCCAGCACCTCCCCCAGCACCTCCCCCAGCACCTCGCCCCCCAGCACCTCCCCCCCCAGCACCTCCCCCAGCACCTCCCCCCCCAGCACCTCCCCCAGCACCTCCCCCAGCACCTCCCCCCCCAGCACCTCCCCCAGCACCTCCCCCAGCACCTCCCCCCCCACACCTCCCCCAGCACCTCCCCCCCCAGCACCTCCCCCAGCACCACCTCCCCCAGCACCTCCCCCAGCACCAGCACCTCCCCCCCCAGCACCTCCCCCCCCAGCACCTCCCCCAGCACCTCCCCCAGCACCTCCCCCAGCACCTCCCCCAGCACCTCCCCCCCCAGCACCTCCCCCAGAACCTCCCCCAGCACCTCCTCCCCCAGCACCTCCCCCAGCACCTCCCCCCCAGCACCTCCCCCAGCACCTCCCCCCCAGCACCTCCCCCAGAACCTCCCCCAGCACCTCCTCCAGCACCTCCCCCAGCACCTCCCCCCCAGCACCTCCCCCCCCCAGCACCTCCCCCAGCACCTCCCCCCCCAGCACCTCCCCCAGCACCTCCCCCCCCAGCACCTCCCCCAGCACCTCCCCCAGCACCTCCTCCTCCAGCACCTCCCCCAGCACCTCCCCCCCAGCACCTCCCCCAGCACCTCCCCCAGCACCTCCCCCCCCCAGCACCTCCCCCAGCACCTCCCCCAGCACCTCCCCCCCCAGCACCTCCCCCCCCAGCACCTCCCCCAGCACCTCCCCCCCCAGCACCTCCCCCCCCAGCACCTCCCCCCCCCAGCACCTCCCCCACACCTCCCCCACCAGCACCTCCCCCAGCACCTCCCCCAGCACCTCCCCCAGCACCTCCCCCCCCAGCACCTCCCCCAGCACCAGCACCTCCCCCAGCACCTCCCCCAGCACCTCCCCCCCCAGCACCTCCCCCAGCACCAGCACCTCCCCCAGCACCTCCCCCAGCACCAGCACCTCCCCCAGCACCTCCCCCCCCATCACCTCCCCCCCAGCACCTCCCCCAGCACCTCCCCCAGCACCAGCACCTCCCCCAGCACCTCCCCCAGCACCTCCCCCCCCAGCACCTCCCCCAGCACCTCCCCCCCCAGCACCTCCCCCAGCACCTCCCCCAGCACCTCCCCCCCCAGCACCTCCCCCAGCACCTCCCCCCCCAGCACCTCCCCCAGCACCTCCCCCAGCACCTCCCCCCCCAGCACCTCCCCCCAGCACCTCCTCCAGCACCTCCCCCCCCAGCACCTCCCCCCCAGCACCAGCACCTCCTCCAGCACCTCCCCCAGCACCTCCCCCCCCCAGCACCTCCCCCAGCACCAGCACCTCCCCCAGCACCTCCCCCCCCAGCACCTCCCCCAGCACCTCCCCCCCCAGCACCTCCCCCAGCACCTCCCCCCCCAGCACCTCCCCCAGCACCTCCCCCAGCACCTCCCCCAGCACCTCCCCCAGCACCTCCCCCAGCACCTCCCCCACCAGCACCTCGCCCCCCAGCACCTCCCCCCCCAGCACCTCCCCCAGCACCTCCCCCCCCAGCACCTCCCCCCCCAGCACCTCCCCCAGCACCACCTCCCCCAGCACCTCCTCCCCCAGCACCTCCTCCAGCACCTCCTCCAGCACCTCCCCCAGCACCTCCCCCCCAGCACCTCCCCCAGCACCTCCCCCAGCTCCTCCCCCAGCACCTCCCCCAGCACCTCCCCCAGCACCTCCCCCCCCAGCACCTCCCCCCCCAGCACCTCCCCCCCCAGCACCTCCCCCCCCAGCACCTCCCCCCCCAGCACCTCCCCCAGCACCTCCCCCAGCACCTCCCCCAGCACCTCCTCCAGCACCTCCCCCAGCACCTCCTCCAGCACCTCCCCCCCCAGCACCTCCCCCCAGCACCTCCCCCAGCACCTCCCCCAGCACCTCCTCCTCCAGCACCTCCCCCCCCAGCACCTCCTCCAGCACCTCCCCCAGCACCTCCCCCCCCAGCACCTCCCCCACCAGCACCTCGCCCCCCAGCACCTCCCCCCCCAGCACCTCCCCCAGCACCTCCCCCCCCAGCACCTCCCCCCCCAGCACCTCCCCCAGCACCACCTCCCCCAGCACCTCCTCCCCCAGCACCTCCTCCAGCACCTCCTCCAGCACCTCCCCCAGCACCTCCCCCCCCAGCACCTCCCCCAGCACCTCCCCCAGCACCTCCCCCAGCACCAGCACCTCCCCCAGCACCTCCCCCAGCACCTCCCCCAGCACCTCCTCCAGCACCTCCCCCAGCACCTCCCCCAGCACCTCCTCCCCCAGCTCCTCCCCCAGCACCTCCCCCAGCACCTCCCCCAGCACCTCCCCCCCCAGCACCTCCCCCCCCAGCACCTCCCCCCCCAGCACCTCCCCCCCCAGCACCTCCCCCCCCAGCACCTCCCCCAGCACCTCCCCCAGCACCTCCCCCAGCACCTCCTCCAGCACCTCCCCCAGCACCTCCTCCAGCACCTCCCCCCCCAGCACCTCCCCCCAGCACCTCCCCCAGCACCTCCCCCAGCACCTCCTCCAGCACCTCCCCCAGCACCTCCCCCAGCACCTCCTCCAGCACCTCCCCCCCCAGCACCTCCCCCCAGCACCTCCCCCAGCACCTCCCCCAGCACCTCCTCCAGCACCTCCCCCCAGCACCTCCCCCAGCACCTCCTCCTCCAGCACCTCCCCCAGCACCTCCCCCAGCACCTCCTCCAGCACCTCCCCCAGCACCAGCACCTCCCCAGCACCTCCCCCCCCAGCACCTCCCCCCAGCACCTCCCCCAGCACCTCCCCCCCCAGCACCTCCCCCAGCACCAGCACCTCCCCCAGCACCTCCCCCCCCAGCACCTCCCCCAGCACCTCCCCCCCCAGCACCTCCCCCAGCACAAGCACCTCCCCCAGCACCTCCTCCCCCAGCACCTCCCCCAGCACCTCCCCCCCCAGCACCTCCCCCAGCACCAGCACCTCCCCCAGCACCTCCTCCCCCAGCACCTCCCCCAGCACCTCCCCCCCCAGCACCTCCCCCAGCACCTCCCCCAGCACCTCCCCCCCCAGCACCTCCCCCCCCAGCACCTCCCCCCCCAGCACCTCCCCCAGCACCTCCTCCAGCACCTCCCCCCCCAGCACCTCCCCCCCCAGCACCTCCCCCCCCAGCACCTCCCCCCCCAGCACCTCCCCCCCCAGCACCTCCCCCAGCACCTCCCCCAGCACCTCCTCCCCCAGCACCAGCACCTCCTCCAGCACCTCCTCCAGCATCTCCCCCAGCACCTCCCCCCCCAGCACCTCCCCCAGCACCTCCCCCAGCACCTCCCCCCCCAGCACCTCCCCCCCCAGCACCTCCCCCCCCAGCACCTCCCCCAGCACCTCCTCCAGCACCTCCCCCCCCAGCACCTCCCCCCCCAGCACCTCCCCCCCCAGCACCAGCACCTCCCCCAGCACCTCCCCCAGCACCTCCTCCCCCAGCACCTCCCCCAGCACCTCCCCCAGCACCTCCCCCCCCCAGCACCTCCCCCAGCACCTGCCCCAGCACCTCCCCCAGCACCTCCCCCCCCCAGCACCTCCCCCAGCACCTCCCCCCCCAGCACCTCCCCCAGCACCTCCCCCAGCACCTCCCCCAGCACCTCCCCCAGCACCTCCCGCAGCACCTCCTCCCCCAGCACCTCCCCCAGCACCTCCCCCCCCCAGCACCTCCTCCAGCACCTCCCCCAGCACCCCCCCCCCCCAGCACCTCCCCCAGCACCAGCACCTCCCCCCCCAGCACCTCCCCCCCCAGCACCTCCCCCCCCCAGCACCTCCCCCAGCACCTCCCCCAGCACCTCCCCCAGCACCTCCCCCAGCACCTCCTCCAGCACCAGCACCTCCTCCCCCAGCACCTCCCCCAGCACCTCCCCCCCCAGCACCTACCCCCCCAGCACCTCCCCAGCACCTCCCTCAGCACCTCCTCCAGCACCTCCCCCCCCAGCACCTCCCCCCCCAGCACCTCCCCCCCCCAGCACCTCCCTCCCCAGAACCTCCCCCAGCACCTCCTCCAGCACCTCCTCCAGCACCTCCCCCAGCACCTCCCCCAGCACCAGCACCTCCTCCAGCACCTCCTCCAGCACCTCCTCCTCCAGCACCTCCTCCCCCAGCACCTCCCCCAGAACCTCCCCCAGCACCTCCTCCAGCACCTCCCCCAGCACCTCCCCCCCAGCACCTCCCCCCCCCAGCACCTCCCCCAGCACCTCCCCCCCCAGCACCTCCCCCAGCACCTCCCCCCCCAGCACCTCCCCCAGCACCTCCCCCAGCACCTCCTCCTCCAGCACCTCCCCCAGCACCTCCCCCCCCCAGCACCTCCCCCAGCACCTCCCCCAGCACCTCCCCCCCCAGCACCTCCCCCAGCACCAGCACCTCCCCCAGCACCTCCCCCAGCACCTCCCCCCCCAGCACCTCCCCCAGCACCTCCCCCCCCAGCACCTCCCCCAGCACCTCCCCCAGCACCTCCCCCCCCCAGCACCTCCCCAGCACCTCCCCCAGCACCTCCTCCCCCAGCACCTCCCCCAGCACCTCCCCCAGCACCTCCCCCAGCACCTCCCCCCCCAGCACCTCCCCCAGCACCTCCCCCCCCAGCACCTCCCCCAGCACCTCCCCCAGCACCTCCCCCCCCAGCACCTCCCCCACCAGCACCTCCCCCAGCACCTCCCCCAGCACCTCCCCCAGCACCTCCCCCCCCAGCACCTCCCCCACCAGCACCTCCCCCATCACCTCCCCCCCAGCACCTCCCCCACCAGCACCTCCTCCTCCAGCACCTCCCCCAGCACCTCCCCCCCCAGCACCTCCCCCCCCAGCACCTCCCCCAGCACCTCCCCCAGCACCTCCTCCTCCAGCACCACCTCCCCCAGCACCTCCCCCAGCACCTCCCCCAGCACCTCCCCCCCCAGCAACTCCCCCCCCAGCACCTCCCCCAGCACCTCCTCCTCCAGCACCTCCCCCCCCAGCACCAGCACCTCCCCCAGCACCTCTCCCAGCACCAGCACCTCCCCCAGCACCTCCCCCCCCAGCACCTCTCCCAGCACCAGCACCTCCCCCAGCACCTCCTCCCCCAGCACCAGCACCTCCTCCAGCACCTCCTCCAGCATCTCCCCCAGCACCTCCCCCCCCAGCACCTCCCCCAGCACCAGCACCTCCCCCAGCACCTCCCCCCCAGCACCTCCTCCAGCACCAGCACCTCCCCCAGCACCTCCCCCCCAGCACCTCCTCCAGCACCTCCCCCAGCACCTCCCCCCCCAGCACCTCCCCCCCCCAGCACCTCCTCCAGCACCTCCCCCAGCACCTCCCCCCCCAGCACCTCCCCCCCCAGCACCTCCCCCCCCAGCACCTCCCCCAGCACCAGCACCTCCCCCAGCACCTCCCCCCCCAGCACCTCCTCCAGCATCTCCCCCAGCACCTCCTCCAGCACCTCCCCCAGCACCTCCTCCCCCAGCACCAGCACCTCCTCCAGCACCTCCTCCAGCATCTCCCCCAGCACCTCCCCCCCCAGCACCTCCCCCAGCACCAGCACCTCCCCCAGCACCTCCCCCAGCACCTCCTCCCCCAGCACCTCCCCCAGCACCTCCCCCAGCACCTCCCCCAGCACCTCCCCCAGCACCTCCCCCAGCACCTCCCCCAGCACCTCCCCCCCCCAGCACCTCCCCCAGCACCTCCCCCAGCACCTGCCCCAGCACCTCCCCCAGCACCTCCCCCAGCACCTCCCGCAGCACCTCCCCCAGCACCTCCCCCCCCAGCACCTCCCCCCCCAGCACCTCCCCCAGCACCTCCCCCAGCACCTCCCCCAGCACCTCCCCCAGCACCTCCCGCAGCACCTCCCCCAGCACCTCCCCCCCCAGCACCTCCCCCCCCAGCACCTCCCCAGCACCTCCCCCAGCACCTCCCCCAGCACCTCCCCCAGCACCTCCCCCAGCACCTCCCGCAGCACCTCCCCCAGCACCTCCCCCCCCAGCACCTCCCCCAGCACCTCCCCCCCCAGCACCTCCCCCAGCACCAGCACCTCCCCCAGTACCTCCTCCTCCAGCACCTCCCCCAGCACCTCCCGCAGCACCTCCCCCAGCACCTCCCCCCCCAGCACCTCCCCCAGCACCTCCCCCCCAGCACCTCCTCCCCCAGCACCTCCCCCAGCACCTCCCCCAGCACCTCCCCCCCCAGCACCTCCCCCAGCACCTCCCCCAGCACCTCCCCCAGCACCTCCCCCCCCCAGCACCTCCCCCAGCACCAGCACCTCCTCCAGCACCTCCCCCAGCACCTCCCCCCCCCAGCACCTCCCCCAGCACCTCCCCCAGCACCTCCCCCCCCCAGCACCTCCCCCAGCACCAGCACCTCCTCCCCCAGCACCTCCCCCAGCACCTCCTCCAGCACCTCCCCCCCCAGCACCTACCCCCCCAGCACCTCCCCCAGCACCTCCCTCAGCACCTCCTCCAGCACCTCCCCCCCCAGCACCTCCCCCCCCAGCACCTCCCCCCCCAGCACCTCCCCCAGCACCTCCCCCAGCACCAGCACCTCCTCCCCCAGCACCTCCCCCAGCACCTCCCCCAGCACCTCCCCCAGCACCTCCCCCAGCACCTCCTCCAGCACCAGCACCTCCTCCCCCAGCACCTCCCCCAGCACCTCCTCCAGCACCTCCCCCCCCAGCACCTACCCCCCCAGCACCTCCCCCAGCACCTCCCTCAGCACCTCCTCCAGCACCTCCCCCCCCAGCACCTCCCCCCCCAGCACCTCCCCCCCCCAGCACCTCCCTCCCCAGCACCTCCCCCAGCACCTCCTCCAGCACCTCCTCCAGCACCTCCCCCAGCACCTCCCCCAGCACCAGCACCTCCCCCAGCACCTCCCCCCCAGCACCTCCCCCAGCACCTCCCCCAGCACCTCCCCCAGCACCTCCTCCAGCACCTCCTCCAGCACCTCCCCCAGCACCTCCCCCAGCACCAGCACCTTCCCCAGCACCTCCCCCAGCACCTCCCCCAGCACCTCCCCCAGCACCAGCACCTTCCCCAGCACCTCCCCCCCCAGCACCTCCCCCAGCACCTCCCCCAGCACCTCCCCCAGCACCTCCCCCAGCACCTCCCCCAGCACCTCCCCCCCCCAGCACCTCCCCCCCCAGCACCTCCCCCCCCCAGCACCTCCCTCCCCAGCACCTCCCCCAGCACCTCCTCCAGCACCTCCTCCAGCACCTCCCCCAGCACCTCCCCCAGCACCAGCACCTCCCCCAGCACCACCTCCCCCAGCACCAGCACCTTCCCCAGCACCTCCCCCCCCAGCACCTCCCCCAGCACCTCCCCCCCCAGCACCTCCCCCAGCACCTCCCCCAGCACCTCCCCCAGCACCTCCTCCAGCACCTCCCCCCCCAGCACCTCCCCCCCCAGCACCTCCCCCAGCACCTCCCCCAGCACCTCCCCCAGCACCTCCCCCCCCAGCACCTCCCCCAGCACCTCCCCCCCCCAGCACCTCCCCCCCAGCACCTCCCCCCCCCCAGCACCTCCCTCCCCAGCACCTCCCCCAGCACCTCCCCCAGCACCTCCCCCACCAGCACCTCCCCCCCAGTACCTCCCCCAGCACCTCCTCCAGCACCTCCTCCAGCACCTCCCCCCCCAGCACCTCCCCCCCCAGCACCTCCCCAGTACCTCCTCCTCCAGCACCCCCTCCAGCACCTCCCCCATCACCTTCCCCAGCATCTCCCCCAGCACCTCCTCCAGCACCTCCCCCAGCACCTCCCCCCCCCAGCACCTCCCCCCCCAGCACCTCCCCCCCCAGCACCTCCTCCAGCACCTCCCCCAGCACCTCCTCCAGCACCTCCTCCAGCACCTCCCCCAGCACCTCCCCCCCCAGCACCTCCCCCAGCACCTCCCCCAGCACCTCCCCCAGCACCTCCCCCCCCAGCACCTCCTCCAGCACCAGCACCTCCTCCAGCACCTCCCCCAGCACCTCCCCCAGCACCTCCCCCAGCACCTCCTCCCCCAGCACCTCCTCCCCCAGCACCTCCCCCAGCACCTCCTCCAGCACCAGCACCTCCTCCAGCACCTCCCCCAGCACCTCCCCCCCCAGCACCTCCCCCCCCCAGCACCTCCCCCAGCACCTCCCCCCCCAGCACCTCCCCCAGCACCTCCCCCAGCACCTCCTCCTCCCCCAGCACCTCCCCCCCCAGCACCTCCCCCCCCCAGCACCTCCCCCCCCAGCACCTCCCCCCCCAGCACCTCCCCCAGCACCTCCCCCAGCACCTCCCCCAGCACCTCCCCCCCAAACACCTCCCCCAGCACCTCCCCCAGCACCTCCTCCTCCAGCACCTCCCCCCCCAGCACCTCCCCCAGCACCTCCCCCCCCAGCACCTCCCCCAGCACCTCCCCCCCCCAGCACCTCCCACCCCAGCACCTCCCCCCCCAGCACCTCCCCCAGCACCTCCCCCAGCACCTCCCCCCCCAGCACCTCCCCCAGCACCTCCCCCCCCCAGCACCTCCCCCCCCAGCACCTCCCCCCCCAGCACCTCCCCCAGCACCTCCTCCCCCAGCACCTCCCCCAGCACCTCCCCCCCCCAGCACCTCCCCCCCCCAGCACCTCCCCCAGTACCTCCTCCTCCAGCACCCCCTCCAGCACCTCCCCCATCACCTCCCCCCAGCACCAGCACCTCCCCCAGCACCTCCCCCCCCCAGCACCTCCCCCAGCACCTCCCCCAGCACCTCCCCCAGCACCTCCCCCAGCACCTCCTCCAGCACCTCCTCCAGCACCTCCTCCAGCACCTCCCCCAGCACCTCCTCCCCCAGCACCTCCCCCAGCACCTCCCCCCCCCAGCACCTCCCCCCCCCCAGCACCTCCCCCAGTACCTCCTCCTCCAGCACCCCCTCCAGCACCTCCCCCATCACCTCCCCAGCACCTCCCCCCAGCACCAGCACCTCCCCCAGCACCTCCCCCCCCCAGCACCTCCCCCAGCACCTCCCCCAGCACCTCCCCCTCCAGCACCCCCTCCAGCACTGCCCCCAGCACCCCCAGCTACTCGAGTGACCCCCACTGAGCAAGATTTCAGCCCCATTCCCTTCCCGTCACTCCCAAAAATTCCCTTCAATTCCCAACTCCCCTTTCATCACTTCTAATTCTCATCCCCCTATGGACCGGAGAGGCAGTGGTGTAGTGATATTGTCACTGGATCAATCATCCAGAGACCCAGGGTAATGCTCTGGGGACCTGGGTTTGAATCCCACCACAGCAGATGGTGGAATTTGAATCCAATAAAAATCTGGAATTAAAAGTCTAATGATGACCATGACACCATTGTCGATTGTTGTAAAAACCCATCCGGTTCGCTAATGTCACCCAGTCTGTGTTTGGTCTCTCCAATGTAGAGGAGACCACATTGGGAGCAGCGAATGTGCCGCTTTACCTGAAAGGAGTGTTTGGAGGCTTGAACAGGGAGGAGGTAAAGGGGCAGGTGTTGCAACTTCTGCGATTGCAGGGGATGAGGTGTTGGAGGAGTGGACCAGGGTGTCCTCACAGCATTACCCTGAGTCTCTGGACTATTAGTCTGGTGAAAATGCCACCACACCACTGCCTCCAGTATGTGAATGGAAAATGGCTTCCAGTGGAGTTCCTCAGGGCTTAGTGATGGGGCCCCTGCTGTTTGTTGCATATATTAATGATTTAGATTTAAATGTGGGAGGCATGATTGGGAAACTTTCAGATGGCACAAAAATTGGCCGTGTAGTTGGTAGTGAAGAGGATAGCTGTCGATTTCAGAATCATATCAATGGTTTGTTTCAGTGGGCAGAGAATTGGCAAATGGAATTCAATCTGGAAAAGTGTGAGGTAATGCATTTGGGGGAGGGTAAACAAAGCAAGAGAATATTAAATAAATGGGAAGTTATTGGGAGGGGCAGAGGAAGTGAGAGACCTTGGAGTGCAAGTCCACAGGCCCTTGAAGGTGGCAGGACAGGTGGATAAGATGGTCAAGAAAGCATATGGAATATTTTCCTTTATTGGCGAGGTATTGAATACAAAAGCAGGGATGGAATGATGGAATTGTATAAAACACTGGTTAGGCCACAGCTGGAATGTTGTGTACTGTTCTGGTCACCACATTACAGGTAGGACAGAATTACTCTGGAGAGAGTCAGAGGGGATTTACAAGAATGTTGCCAGGGATGGAAAATTGCAGCTATGAGGAGAGATTGGATGGTCTGGGTTTGTTTTCCTTAGAACAGAGGAGGCTGACCTAGTTGAGGAGTACAAAATAATGAGGGGCCGAGATAGGGTAGACAGGAAAGACTTGTTTCTCCTGGCTGAGGGGTCAATTACCAGGAGGCATAGATGTAAAGCGATTGGTAGAAGGATTAGAGGGGACATGAGGAAAAACCTTTTCACCCAGAGGGTGGTGAGTGTTTGAAATTCACCATCTAAATTGGTGGTTGAGGCTGAAATGCTCAGTTAAAAGGTGCCTGGATCTGCATCTGAAGCACTGTAACCTGCAAGGCCATGGACCAGGTGCTGGAAAGCGGGATTAAAATGAGCAGCTAGTTTATT
Organism: Carcharodon carcharias; assembly: GCF_017639515.1. Taxonomy (NCBI): domain Eukaryota; kingdom Metazoa; phylum Chordata; class Chondrichthyes; order Lamniformes; family Lamnidae; genus Carcharodon; species Carcharodon carcharias. The sequence goes on from NC_054472.1 coordinate 195,030,406, forward strand.
TTTACTGTTTTTGGCCGGCACAGACACGATGGGCTAAATGGCCTCTTTTTGCACCATAACTTTTCTCTGGTTCAATAGTTTTTTCATCTCTGACCATTTTACACATCCTGAGATATAAATCAGCAGGAGATGGATTTCTGGATGATTGCTGAGACGTGGTAATCATTCTCTGTCTCTGCAACCACAGGAGATTAAAATTCAGTCTTTTGCATCTTTCCTATTTCCCTTTCAGGTGTCTCTGCCTTGAAAAAGGCCATGACACCTTTTCAGGTGCAACATTGCATGTTCTCTCAGGATAAATCAGTCAGTGTAATCCACGTAGGAATTTTCCAGAAAGTGGCCACTTTAAATTATCAGCCATCTTTCGCTCAGTTCCTTTCTTTTATTTCTGTAAAAACCCACACGTCTTCCTTAAAAAGTTCAATTTGCCTGTAAGTAATTCGCGGCTGTATTCAGCTTTTCACGCAAGCATTCATTCCCCTTGGCCTTGGACAATGTTACCTTTTCAGTTCTAACCAGGTGTCTCTAAGTTCTGGACAGGGTGTCTGCTCCCACGTTTAATTTCCTGGTGATGTGGGTGATTTTTAGGAAGGACAGTGAGACCTGTCCCATCGTTGTGCACTCGCCTGAGGAGACATGTTTTTTAACACCTTTAAAATCATTATTTTTTATTTTCAAAACTGTTCACCCCTCTAAGGCAGCTCTGTGCCTCAGGGAACATACCCAGTGCACACCCGTGTGCATATGAAGTTCATGCTCGCCCTCCTACACTCCCCCCAACCACACAGATGGTGCTGAGCGTTGCAGCACGGGTTTCACACCTTCGCTGGCCTCCGCCAGTGAGAAATTGTGGCCTGGCTCCAATCACAGGCGCTGGTCGTCTTCCCAACCGCCCACTACCGACCCCACCCCCACCCGATCCCGACCCCACCCGACCCCACCCGACCCTGACCCCACCCGACCCTGACCCCACCCGACCCCACCCCCACTGACCCCACCCCCACCGACCCCACCCCCACCGACCCCACCCCCGCCGACCCCACCCCCACCGACCCCACCCCCACCGACCTCACCCCCACCGGCCCCACCCCCAGCCGATCCCGACCCCACCCGACCCTGACCCCACCCGACCCCACCCGACCCTGACCCCACCCCCACTGACCCCATCCCCACCGACACCACCCCCACCGACCCCACCCCCACCGACCCCACCCCCACCCGATCCCGACCCCACCCGACCCTGACCCCACCCGACCCCACCCCCACTGACCCCACCCCCACTGACCCCACCCCCACTGACCCCATCCCCACCGACCCCACCCCCACCGACCCCACCCCCACCGACCCCACGCCCCCCAAGCCCACCGACCCCACCCCCACCCGACCCCGACCCCACCCGACCCCGACCCCTACCCGACCCCGACTCCACCCAACCCCGACCCCACCCGACCCTGACCCCACCCGACCCCCACCGACCCCACCCCCACCGACCCCACCCCACCGACCCCACGCCCCCCAAGCCCACCGACCCCACCCCCACCCGACCCCGACCCCACCCGACCCCGACCCTTACCCGATCCCGACTCCACCCAACCCCGACCCCACCCCCACCGACCCCACCCCCACCGACCCCACGCCCCCCAAGCCCACCGACCCCACCCCCACCCGGCCCCGACCCCACCCGACCCCGACCCCTACCCGACCCCGACCCCGACCCCACCCGACCCCGACCCCACCCGACCCCGACCCCACCCGACCCCGACCCCACCCGACCCTGACCCCACCCGACCCTGACCCCACCCGACCCCACCCGACCCTGACCCCACCCGACCCCACCCGACCCTGACCCCACCCCCACTGTCCCCACCCCCACCGACCCCACCCCCACCGACCCCACCCCCACCGACCCCACCCCCACCGACCCCACCCCCACCGACCCCACGCCCCCCCAAGCCCACCAACCCATCCCCACCCGACCCCGACCCCACCCGACCCCGACCCCTACCCGACCCCGACCCCACCCGACCCCGACCCCACCCAACCCCGACCCCACCCGACCCTGACCCCACCCCCACCGACCCCACCCCCACCGAGCCCGTCAAGCGAGGCAAAAATCTGCCCCTGGAATTCTGTATCTTAAACTTTTCCACAAAGGCCAGAGGGTTGTGGTCAGTATCCATTTGGGACACATAGAGGTCAAAGTGTGAGAGAGCCGGTAATAAACCGAGGGTTTCCTTCCCCACTGTGGAGTACCAATTCTGAGGCTTGTTAAGTATTTAGGAGAAGTGCCTGATTGGTCTTCCTGCAGGAGGGAAGCCTCTACCCCGATGTCACTCACATCGATGGCTCCTTTAGCAGTTTGTTAAAGTCCGCAGCTGTAAGCACAGTCTGGCTGATTAGAAAGACTTTCAGCTTTTCCAAAGCCTCTGACATTTCTCAGCCCAAACGGCCTTTACTTTTTCCTGTAGGAGGCCTGTCTGTGGGGCGGCTACTGTGCTGGAGTTTGGGATGAGCTTGTGGTACAACCCACACATCCCCGAGACCCTCCTGGACAGAATCCTCGTGTCCCAGGCCTGGCCTGAACAGGAGTGAAACAGTGCCCGGTGGGAGGGCGCATCCCCGGGGTTTGGGGGGTGGTGGGGTGCAGCGGCATCCCGAAGTCATCTTTCGGTCAGTGGGTGTACACGAGAGGTGGCAACGCGCCCACCGACAATGAAGAGGCCTAAGAAGGCCCTTAATCACTGCCTGTCTAACTGTTTGGTTGGCGAATAGGCCAGACGGCCTTTGCATTTTAATAAAACTTCATCCATGGGCAGGATAAGGTTTCAAACGGTGACTAAAAAAACAATAAAAATTCCTAAAACTGATATTTCACACGTCCCTGTTCATTTATTTATTATTTTTTAAATCTTTATTTGTCATGTTAAAAACCTTCAGCTCCTTGAGGCAATTCTGTACCTTCAGGGACCTGTCAGTGCTCACTCCCCCGAGCATGTGCACACTTCATCACTCACACTCCTCCCACCCCTACTCCCACCCCGGCAGCAGGTCTGATCACGGGCAGTGGTCCATTGTCTGGTTGCTCCTGGGTCTGCCCACTGTGTCTACCCAACGAGGGGAAAATCCTCCCTCCCCCTGATTTCCAGTTTTGTTGTTGAAAGGGGGAACTGTACTATTGCTTGTACCTTTATAGCCCTGGGCAGTACAAAACCTTGACCCACTACGTGTCCCAGACCGGTCACCTGAGCCTCATTGTGAGATTGACCATAGGTCAGCTGACTGTACTTTCTGGAACAGGGCTTCCAGTTGCTCTAATTGAGTTTCCCAGTGTTGCTGTACACTCCGGGGTAGTCTAGATCCACTAGGCGATTGGATAAGCCCACCACCACCTGCTTCATCAACCTTTGAAAGTTGGCTGGGGCATTTCAGAGTCCAAATGGCGTGACTTAACACTGGTTTATTTTTTAGTCACTCGTGGGATGTGGGCTTCACTGGCTGGGCCAGCATTTATTACCCATCTCTAGTTGCCCTTGAGAAGGTGGTGGTGAGCTGCCTTCTTGAACCACTACAGTCCATGTGGTGTAGGTACACCCACAGTGCTGTTAGGGAGGGAGTTCCAGGATTTTGACCCAGCGATAGTTAAGGAACGGCGATATGTTTCCAAGTCAGGATGGTGAGGGACTTGAAGGGGAACTTCCAGGTGGTGGTGTTCCCATCTATCTGCTGCCCGTGGGTTTGGAAGGTGCTGTTGAAGGAGCCTTGGTGAGTTCCTGTGAATCAGTGGTGGAGGGAGTGAATGTTTGTGGATGTGGTGCCAATCAAGTGGCTGCTTTGTCCTGGACGGTGTCAAGCTTCTTGAATGTTGTGGGAGCTGCACTCATCCAGGCAAGTGGGGAGTATTCCATCACACTCCTGACTTGTGCTTGCAGATAGTGGACAGACTTTGGGGAGCCAGGAGGTGAGTTACTCACCACAGGATTCCTAGCCTCTGACCTGTTCTTGTAGTCACAGTATTTATATGGCTAGTCCAGTTCAGTTTCTGGTCAATGGTAACACTCCCAGGATGTTGATAGTGGGGGATTCAGTGATGGTAATGCCATTGAACATCAAGGGGTGCTGGTTAGATTCTCTCTTGTTGGAGATGGTCATTGCCTGACACTTGTGTGGTGTGAATGTTACTTGCCACTTGTCAGCCCAAACCTGGATATTGTCCAGGTCTTGGTGCATTTGGACATGGACTGCTTCAGTATCTGAGGAGTCATGAATGGTGCTGAACATTGTGCAATCATCAGCGAACGTCCCACTTCTGACCTTATGATGGAAGGAAGGTCATTGCTGAAGCAGCTGAAGATGGTTGGGCCAAGGACACTACCCTGAGGAACTCCTGCAGTGATGTCCTGGAGCTGAGATGACTGACCTTCAACAACCACAACCATCTTCCTTTGTGCTAGATATGACTCCAACCAGTGGAGAGTTTTCCCCCTGATTCCCATTGACTCCAGTTTTGCTGGGGCTCCTTGATGCCACACTCGGTCAAATGCTGCCTTGATGTCAAGGGCAGTCACTCTCACCTCACCTCGGGGGCTCAGCTCTTTTGTCCATGTTTGAACCAAGGCTGTAATGAGGTCAGGAGCTGAGTGACCCTGGTGGAACCCAAACTGGGTGTCAGTAAGCAGGTTATTGCTAAGCAAGTGCTGCTTGATAGCACTGTTGATGACCCCTTCCATTACTTTACTGATGATGGAGAGCGGACTGATGGGGCGGTAATTGTCCGGGTTGGATTTGTCCTGCTTTTTGTGTACAGGACATACCTGGGCAATTTTCCACATAGCCGGGTAGATGCCAGTGTTGTAGCTGTACTGGAACAGCTTGGCTAGGGGCACAGCAAGTTCTGGAGCACAAGTCTTCAGTACTATTGCCGAAATATTGTCAGGGCCCATAGCCTTTGCAGTATCCAGTGCCTTCAGTTGTATCTTGATATCACATGTAATGAATTGAATTGGCTGAAGACTAGCACCTGTGATGCTGGGGACCTCCAGAGGAGGCTGAGATGGATCATCCACTTGGCACTTCTGGCTGAAGATTGTAGCAAATGCTTCAGCCTTATCTTTTACACTGATGTGCTGGGCTCCTCCATCATTGAGGATGGGGATATTTGTGGAGTCTCTTCCTCCAGTGAGTTGTTTAATTGTCCACCACCATTCACGACTGGATGTGGCAGGACTGCAGAGTTTAGATCTGATCCGTTGGTTGTGGGATCGCTTAGCTCTGTCTATCACTTGCTGCTTATGCTGTTTGACATGCAAGTAATCCTGTGTTATAGCTTCACCAGGTTGACACCTCATTTTTAGGTATGCCTGGTGCTGCTCCTGACATGCCCTCCTGCACTCTTCATTGAACCAGGGTTGATCCCCTGGCTTGATGGTAATGGTAGAGTGGGGGATATGCTGGGCCATGAGGTTACAGATTGTGTTTGAGTACAATTCTGCTGCTGCTGATGGCCCACAGCACCTCATGGATGCCCAGTTTTGAGTTGCTATCCAGATTTACAAAGGTGTGATTTCCTTCGCGTGGTCAGTCAAGGGAACCTGCCAGTATCCCCCCCATCTTTGCAATGTAGGCTGCTTTACCGACCCTACCTATGCCATCTTCCAGTCGGGGTATCGGATTGGAGTTTGCTCGAGCTGCTGAATTAACCTTTTGGGTGTCAATGTCGAGCCCTGTGGAGCATCCAGATTGGGCATGAGCACAACTAGAGAGCTCCAGCTACTGTTAGGCTCTTGGGTTAGTGCTCCAGCATGTAGTTAATCTCCTCCCAGACCAGGGCCTGCTTCTCTGGGCCTAGATGATAGAGATGTTGTCTTATGGGAGGGGCCTCTCAATGCAGTGAACAGCCTCGTCAAGTCTGCTTGCTGTTCTGCACTTAGGTGGGTGAATAAGGTGTCTAAGTTCGCTAGTATCTCAGTGTTGGTTAACCGGGTAGTTTTCATTCATTCACGGGATGTGGGCTTCGCTGGCTGGGCCAGTATTTATTGCCCATCTCTAGTTGCCCTTGAGAAGGTGGTGATGAGCTGCCTTCTTGAATCGCTGCAGTCCATGTGGTGTAGGTACATCCACAGTGCTGTTAGGGAGGGAGTTCCAGGATTTTGACCCAGCGACAGTGACGGAACGGTGATATATTTCCAAGTCAGGATGGTGAGTGACTTGGAGGGTCTTGCAGGTGGTGGTGTTCCCATCTATCTGCTGCCCTTGTCCTTCTAGATGGTAGTGGTCATGGGTTTGGAAGGTGCTGTCAAAGGAGCCTTGGTGAATTCCTGCAGTGCATCTTGTAGATGGTACACACACTGCTGCTACTGTGTGTCGGTGGTGGAGGGAGTGAATGTTTGTGGATGTGATGCCAATCAAGTTGCTGCTTTGTCCTGGATGATGTCGAGCTTCTCGGGTGTTGTGGGAGCTGCACTCAACCAGGCAAGTGGGGGGTTCACTGTGGGCATCACCCACGTCTCCCTCCAATTCACCCCCACTGGTATCCTCTTCCTCTAGGTGGGTGGCAATGGGACAGACCATTACCTGCTTGTCTTCCTCTTGACTGTGATATCGCTCTTTCATGTTGACATGACACAGACTTTACTTTTTCCTCCGATCTGGGGTCTTAATTAGATAATTTACTTCCCTGAGCTCCTTTGCTACTTTGTCCAGGCGACTGAACTGGGCTTTGAAGGGTTCACCTGGTATTGGTAGAGCACTAACACACAGTCTCCTGGCTGAATGTTTCACTTGTCTGTTCCTCCCTGTCTGGGAGGTTTTCACATGTTCTCAGGACAGATCACAGGCTCTCATGAGCTGCCCCAGAAAATTGTTAAATAGTCTAACATGGAGACTTCCTTCTTCTGTTCTAAAGACCTCTCCTTGATTAGTTTTAGAGGCTCTCGCACTTGGTGCCCGTAAACTAATTCAATCTGAGTAAAGCCAGTGGACTCATTGGGTGGGTCCCCGGTAGCGAACAGAAGAAAACCTGGTCCTTTATCCCAGTCATGCGGGTACTCATGGCAGTGTGCGCTGACCATTGTTTTTAGGGTCTGATGGTACCATTCTAGCACCTCCTGGGACTGTGGGTGATACACTGAGGACTTCAGCTGGGTCACACCCAGGTTACCCATGACTTCCTGGAATATTTTGGACATGACATTTGAGCCCTGATCCAACTGGATCTCAGTGGGTAGAACATACCTGGTAAAGAATTGGGTCAATTCCCTCACCACTGTTTTGTCAGATATTGTTCTCAGGGGAAGAGCCTCTGGGATGCAGGTAGTCATGTCCATGATGGGAAGGATACCTGGTCACCCTCTTTTGTTTTGGGCAGGGGCCCCACATAGTCCACTAACACCTTGCTGAATCATAGGTGGAATCATAGGTACTATTGCTGGCTGGGGTTTACCCACAACCTGGCAGGTGTGGCAGCTTCAGCAAAGCCTCACTGTCTCCCTGTGGAGGTGTGGCCAGTATAAATGCTGGCTGATGCGGGCTTGGCTTTTATGTATATCGACATGCCCAGCCATTGGAATTCTGTGAGCTAGCTGCAATATTTCCCCACGGTACCTTAGTGGCACCACTACCTGGTGGATCACTGTCCACTCCCCGTTTCAGGCCTGAGAGTGGGGTCTCCATTTCCACATCAGCACCTCATCATTAACGTACTAGCGTCAGGGACTGCTTCTGCCTCAGCTTCAGTGTAGCCAGTCTGAGCTAATGTTTTTAACAGTGGGTTAGCTTGCTGGGCTGCTACCAAGGAAGATCTATTTATTACCTCCTTAGGATTTTATAGAATCCCAAAAAAGGTTTCAGATAACCAGACCAGAGGGTCTTCTGTCTGCAGTGTCACTTCAGCCTTTACTGAAGCCTCCATTGACCGAGTTACCACACAGTCAGGGAAGATGACTGGCACTTTCTCCTGCAGCTGTTCTGTCTCCCTGACCCCAGTTGGCTTCTCTGAGACCACTGGGGTTGCTACTATCTTTGATCCCATCAGGTCATTGCTGAGAAGTAGGTCAACCTCATGCGTAGGCAAACTGGGAACAACTCTCACGGCCACTGGTCCTAACACAAGGTTGCACTCCACATGCACCTGGTATAAAGGTATGGATGGGCATGTACCCTCCTTCAATCCCTGTTACCAGCACCTTGGCGCTTACTGCACTCTCTGGTGGGAAGGTCATGCCTTTTCCCAGCAGTAGTGTTTGGCTGACCCCTGTATCCCTCAGTATCATGACCTGCTTACTCATCTCACTCACCCTGGAGTAATGTGGCCATCCTTCCTTCAGATACATAATCCTTGTAACACTTGGGGATTTGTTTAACCTCACCCACACTCTCAGGCATGCAGCAACAGGGATTTGCAGTCAGAGCCATAGCCTGGTCTGCTATGCTGTCTGGCTGACTCTCTTTATTTCTTTAGTTAGTTCTGGATAGTGTGTCCTTCCCTTAGAGTCTTACTTTCTCACTGGAATGTAACTTTTCTGAGTATTCTGAAACATCTCTTTAAATGTCCACCACTGTATCTCTACTGAGCTATCCCTTAACCTAATTTCCCAGTTCACTTTAGCCAGCTCTGCCTTCATGCCATCATAATTGCCTGTAATTAAGTTTAAAACACTAGCCTTAGATCCACTCCTCTCTCCCTGAAACTGAATGTGAAATTCAATCATATTGTGATTACTGCTACCTAGGGGCATTTTCACTATGAAGTCATCGATTAATCCTGTCTCATTGCACATTACCAGTAAAGCCTGCTCCCTGTTTGGAACTAAAATGTGCTGCTGTAAGAAACTGTCCCAAAAGCACTCTATGAACTCATCATCCAGGCTACCTTTGGACAAATCAGATTGGCAATCTATATGTAGATTAATAGTATTATAATAGTACAGAATTTGAGTTTTGCTGAAAAAAGACACCTGTTGTCAAAGCTTTTTGTCTTGCACTTCAGGATAATTCACAGGAATGCCAAATATAAAGAAAATAATTTATACTTCATGAGAAGAGAGTGTTGATTGGCTGGCAATTGGTAGATAGGTAGAGACATTGCCATGGAGAATACACCAGCTAATTGATGACTCACAGTTAACTGTCAAGCTTTGTTCAAATTCAAACCAGGCAGGTTGACACTGATTGATTGGCTAAAGCATTACCCTGGGGAATGAACCAGAGAATGGCTGTCACCAGTTTTGTTTAGCCGAAAGAGGTGCAACATGTGTACATATTCTTTCTGTCTGCAAAAAACAGGACCGTGTGTGTGAATATATGTAGCTTCGAGCATGCGTGAATGTGCCACAATCGTGAAATCACATCCAATGTTGGACACTGTGTTTTGAGTTTTGCAAGCACAGGCTGGTTGGGTATGGTCTGTATCATGCTCATTGCGAACAGCGGCTGGGACAGGCTGTTTGATACGATTCACCAGTCTTTGGGACGTACAGCCTACATACCCAGCATCACACTGCCACTGAAATTCATGTACCACATCACTCATTTGTGTGATAGGCAGAACATCTTTTTGACCTGACAGCAGCTTCCTGTTAGTGGCGAATACCACTCGTGTTGCGCCTGTGTAGTAACAGCGCGAAACAGGTAGCTTTGTCTGTTGATGAAATGTTTGAAATACCTTACCCTTCTTGGGTAATCTGAGGTAGACAGGACACTTTTCAGGGCCAGTGATGGCCATAGGCCTGTTCATGAGTTTGTGAGGTATACAGCATGAAATGATCTGATCAGGGTAGCCATTATCCTGCAGGATGTCTTTGATGTGCCCTATTTCAGCATTGAGCTGGCACAGTGAGGTTTATGGTAGACGGAGGTAGGGAACCCTGGCAGATTTCTCCACTAGAACCTTCAGGAAGGGGTGCTCATTTGTCTGCTCCATTTCAAAGGTGAATTTGAGCGCAGGATAGAGCCCATTCAGGTGTGTTAGGAAATTTGTACATGCAGCTGCCAATTCAAGTATAAGAAACGTATGATCTACACATTGGAAATATGCAAGGGGTAGGAGGTTGGGTGTATTCCATCAAGGATGCATTTCTCATGGAACCCAACAAAGATGGTTGTGTGAACTGGGCCAAGAGGGTGTCCCATGGCAACACCATCTATTTGGGCATACATGGTGTCATTAAAGCTGAACTCAACCATGTGAGTTACTGAGTTAATAAGCTCAAAGTTATATGCAGATCATGCATGATTATCCTCTATCTTTCTCACAAGCCCCATTATTTCTTCCTGTATACCCTGTCCTGCAGTGTGATTACTGTGAGGGAGCCTGTAAACCACTCTCACAAGTGACTTTTTACCTTTACTATTTCCATCTCTACCCAAACTGATCCTACATCTTGATCTCCAGAACTAAGTTCATCTCTCTCTATTGTACCAATGTCATCCTTAATTAACAGAGCTACCCCTCCACCTTTTCCTAGCTTCCTGTCCTTCCTTAATTTCATGTACCCTTGAATGTTCAGGCCCCAGTCTTTGTCATCCTGCAGCCATGTCTCAGTAATATCTATCAGATCATACATAATTATTTCTATTTGAGCTGTCAATTCACCTGCTTTGTTACAAATGCTATGTGCATTCCGATACAGGGCCTTTAGTTCTGTCTTTTTACTAGTTTTGTAACCTCTAGCATTATCTGCTGGTGCACTGAGGTTAGTAAACTCTGTCCTTTCCTCTCCCACTCTGCTCATCATTTCCTTTATTCCCATCTTGTTCCTTTGCCTTGTCTTCTCTATTTAATTTGTCACATCTCCCCAAACTTGATCCCTTGCCCCTACTATTTAGTTTAAAACCCTCTCTACCACCCTAGTTATTCAACTTGCCAGAACACTGGTCCCAGCGCAGTTCAGGTGTAGACAGTCCCAGTGATACAGCTCCCACTTTCCCCAGTATTGGTGCCAGTGCCCCATGAATCAAAGCCCATTTCTCTCAGACCAGTCTTTGAGTTATGCATTTAACTCTCTAATCTTTTTTACGTGATGCCAATTTGCTAATCCAGAGATCAGTACCTTTGATGTTCTGCTTCTTAATTTGGCCCCTAGCTGCTCATATTCCTTCAGCAGAACCCTTTTCCTAGTTCTACCAATGTCGTTGGTACCTACATGGACCATGACCACTGGACCCTCCCCCTCCCACTGCAAGTTCCTTTCCAGCCCCGAGTAGATTTCCCGAACCCTGACACTGGGCAGGCAACACAGCCGCCTGGACTCCTGCTCTTAGCTGCATGAAACTGTGTCTATCCCCCTGACCTTACTGTCCTGAACTACCACTACATCCAATTAACTCCCCCCACTGGAATGGCTTCTTGTAGCATGATAGCAAGGTCAGTTCACTATTGTCATTCTCAGGATGGCAGGCGGTGACTAGTGGGGCACTGCATGGACTCTGACTTGGGCCCCAGCTGTTCACAATATATATCAATGATTTGGATGTGGGGATTAAATGTAATATTTCCAAGTTTGCTGATGACACAAAACATGGTGGGAATGTGAGTTGTGAGGAGGATGCAAAGAGGCTTCAAGGATATTTGGACAGACTCAGTGAGTAGACAAAAACATGGCAGATGGAATATAATGTAGACAAATGTGAAGTTCTTTACTTTGATAGGAAAAACAGAAATACAGAGTATTTCTTAAACGGTGAGAGGTTGGAAAATGTTGCTGCCAAAGGGACCTGGGTGTCCTTGTTCATGAGTCATGAAAACTAACATGCAAGTGCAGCAAGTAATCAGGAAGGTGAATGTATGTTGGCCTTCATCATCAGAGGATTTGAGTACAGGAGTAAAGATGTCTTGCTGCAATTAAATAGAGCCTTGGTGAGACCTCACCTGGGGTATTGTGTACAGTTTTTGGTCTCCTTATCTAAGGAAGGATATACTTGCCATAGAGGGAGTGCAACAGAGGTTCACCAGACTGATTTCTGGGATGGAGGGATTGTTCTATGAGGGGAGATTGAGAAAACTGGGTCTCTATTCACTAGAGGTTTGAAGAATGAGGGGTGAACTCGTTGAAAAATACAAAATACTTTACAGCACGTGAGAAGATACAGGGAGAATGTTTCCCCTGGCTGGGCTGGGGGGTCTAGAACCAAGGGACTCAGTCTCAGGGTAAGGAACAGACTATGAGGAGGAATTTCTTCACTCAGAGAGTTTTGAATTTTCTCTACCCCAGAGGGCTGTGGAACCTCAATCATTGAGTATGTTCAAGACAGAGATCGATAGATTTCTAGAAAATACAGACATCAAGGGGTGTGGGATAGTGTGGGAAAATGGCATGGAGGTAGGAGATCAGCCATGATATAATTGAATGACAAAATAGGCTTGAGGGGCAGAATGGCCTAATCCTCTTATTTCCTAGGATCCTATCTACCTAGTATTCCTGAAGACCCACTGAGACCCCAGCCTTCATCCCTGACGCCCACTGAACCCTTCACTCTGACCCTGATGTCCCAGGTACATTGCTATAGAGATTGACCAGTGTTATTCTTTTGCAGTGAATGGTGACTGGTCGGATTGGACTCCATGGAGTGATTGTTCCACTTCATGTGGAGGGGGGAACCAACATCGATTCCGGTTCTGTACTAATCCCCCCACCTCTGGCAATGGTCTACCCTGCATCGGTCCAGAGGAAGAGGTTACACCTTGTAATATCCAGCAATGTCCGAGTGAGTAAACCTGGGAGGGCAGGGTGGAGGGTTGGGGGGGGTGGGGGGGGGGCGGGGAAAGTGGGGTTGGAGGGGCAAATGGATTAGGGCTGAGGAGGGGTTATGGGGAGCCATGGAGGAAGACGTTGGGGGGAAGGGCGGGGGTTGGAGCAGAGGGCTCTGGGGCAGGTACTGGTGGGGTAGCAGTGGGTATAGAAAACCTGGAAAAGGCACAGTTTTGTCTCCAGGGCCTTGAAGAGTCTTTCAATTTTGGGGAGATCAGACAGGGGGCTACTCACCCCTTGCAGGTTAGGAGCAGGAAGAGGCCACTTGTCTCCTCCAGCCTGGTCCACCGTCCAACCATGGCTGATCTGATTGTAACCTCAGCCCCACATTCCTGCCAACCCCCGATAACCTCCTCTCCCACATTGCCAAGGAAAACCCACACTGCCTCATGCCCCTCAATCCTTCTCCCTACCCCACCTTCCCCTGGTCCCCACATTACCCAGGGAAACCCACACTGCTACTGACCCCCAGAGTGATTGATTCTTCCAAGGTGAAGCCAGTGGTTCGATTTTGCCAGGAATTGGGGAAATTCCCAGCAATTTCACACGGGCTGAGGAATTGTGATGTCGTGGATAAGTATCCTGTTCCATTAGCGAGTGTACAAGATTGATATAGAATTACCGAGTGCAGACACAGAGCCGCACTCAGATGGTGCTTCAAATGTGGAGACCACATCTGTAAATTCGAGCAAAAAAACACAGGCGATTAATACAGGGAGCGGGAGTGAGGGGAGAGCGGGATTAGACTGGGTGGGATATTAATAGGTGCGGGGAGGGGAGAGTGGGATTAGACTGGGTGGGATATTAATGGGTGCAGGGAGTGAGGGGAGAGTGGGATTAGACTGGGTGGGATATTAATAGGTGCGGGGAGGGGAGAGTGGGATTAGAATGGGTGGGATATTAATAGGTGCGGGGAGGGGAGAGTGGGATTAGACTGGGTGGGATATTAATAGGTGCGGGGAGGGGAGAGTGGGATTAGACTGGGTGGGATATTAATAGGTGCGGGGAGGGGAGAGTGGGATTAGACTGGGTGGGATATTAATAGGTGCGGGGAGGGGAGAGTGGGATTAGACTGGGTGGGAAATTAATAGGTGCGGGGAGGGGAGAGTGGGATTAGACTGGGTGGGATATTAATGGGTGCAGGGAGTGAGGGGAGAGTGGGATTAGACTGGGTGGGATATTAATAGGTGCGGGGAGGGGAGAGTGGGATTAGACTGGGTGGGATATTAATAGGTGCGGGGAGGGGAGAGTGGGATTAGACTGGGTGGGATATTAATAGGTGCGGGGAGGGGAGAGTGGGATTAGACTGGGTGGGATATTAATGGGTGCAGGGAGTGAGGGGAGAGTGGGATTAGACTGGGTGGGATATTAATAGGTGCGGGGAGGGGAGAGTGGGATTAGACTGGGTGGGATATTAATAGGTGCGGGGAGGGGAGAGTGGGATTAGACTGGGTGGGATATTAATAGGTGCGGGGAGGGGAGAGTGGGATTAGACTGGGTGGGATATTAATAGGTGCGGGGAGGGGAGAGTGGGATTAGACTGGGTGGGATATTAATGGGTGCAGGGAGTGAGGGGAGAGTGGGATTAGACTGGGTGGGATATTAATAGGTGCGGGGAGGGGAGAGTGGGATTAGACTGGGTGGGATATTAATAGGTGCGGGGAGGGGAGAGTGGGATTAGACTGGGTGGGATATTAATAGGTGCGGGGAGGGGAGAGTGGGATTAGACTGGGTGGGATATTAATAGGTGCGGGGAGGGGAGAGTGGGATTAGACTGGGTGGGATATTAATAGGTGCGGGGAGGGGAGAGTGGGATTAGACTGGGTGGGATATTAATAGGTGCGGGGAGGGGAGAGTGGGATTAGACTGGGTGGGATATTAATAGGTGCGGGGAGGGGAGAGTGGGATTAAACTGGGTGGGATATTAATAGGTGCGGGGAGGGGAGAGTGGGATTAGACTGGGTGGGATATTAATAGGTGCGGGGAGGGGAGAGTGGGATTAGACTGGGTGGGATATTAATAGGTGCGGGGAGGGGAGAGTGGGATTAGACTGGGTGGGATATTAATAGGTGCGGGGAGGGGAGAGTGGGATTAGACTGGGTGGGATATTAATAGGTGCGGGGAGGGGAGAGTGGGATTAGACTGGGTGGGATATTAATGGGTGCAGGGAGTGAGGGGAGAGTGGGATTAGACTGGGTGGGATATTAATAGGTGCGGGGAGGGGAGAGTGGGATTAGACTGGGTGGGATATTAATAGGTGCGGGGAGGGGAGAGTGGGATTAGACTGGGTGGGATATTAATAGGTGCGGGGAGGGGAGAGTGGGATTAGACTGGGTGGGATATTAATGGGTGCAGGGAGTGAGGGGAGAGTGGGATTAGACTGGGTGGGATATTAATAGGTGCGGGGAGGGGAGAGTGGGATTAGACTGGGTGGGATATTAATAGGTGCGGGGAGGGGAGAGTGGGATTAGACTGGGTGGGATATTAATAGGTGCGGGGAGGGGAGAGTGGGATTAGACTGGGTGGGATATTAATAGGTGCGGGGAGGGGAGAGTGGGATTAGACTGGGTGGGATATTAATGGGTGCAGGGAGTGAGGGGAGAGTGGGATTAGACTGGGTGGGATATTAATGGGTGCAGGGAGTGAGGGGAGAGTGGGATTAGACTGGGTGGGATATTAATAGGTGCGGGGAGGGGAGAGTGGGATTAGACTGGGTGGGATATTAATAGGTGCGGGGAGGGGAGAGTGGGATTAGACTGGGTGGGATATTAATAGGTGCGGGGAGGGGAGAGTGGGATTAGACTGGGTGGGATATTAATGGGTGCGGGGAGGGGAGAGTGGGATTAGACTGGGTGGGATATTAATGGGTGCAGGGAGTGAGGGGAGAGTGGGATTAGACTGGGTGGGATATTAATAGGTGCGGGGAGGGGAGAGTGGGATTAGACTGGGTGGGATATTAATAGTTGCGGGGAGGGGAGAGTGGGATTAGACTGGGTGGGATATTAATAGGTGCGGGGAGGGGAGAGTGGGATTAGACTGGGTGGGATATTAATAGGTGCGGGGAGGGGAGAGTGGGATTAGACTGGGTGGGATATTAATAGGTGTGGGGAGGGGAGAGTGGGATTAGACTGGGTGGGATATTAATAGGTGCGGGGAGGGGAGAGTGGGATTAGACTGGGTGGGATATTAATAGGTGCGGGGAGGGGAGAGTGGGATTAGACTGGGTGGGATATTAGTAGGTGCGGGGAGGGGAGAGTGGGATTAGACTGGGTGGGATATTAATGGGTGCGGGGAGGGGAGAGTGGGATTAGACTGGGT
Organism: Carcharodon carcharias; assembly: GCF_017639515.1. Taxonomy (NCBI): domain Eukaryota; kingdom Metazoa; phylum Chordata; class Chondrichthyes; order Lamniformes; family Lamnidae; genus Carcharodon; species Carcharodon carcharias. The sequence goes on from NC_054472.1 coordinate 195,046,467, forward strand.
GGGATATTACTGGGTGCAGGGAGTGAGGGGAGAGTGGGATTAGACTGGGTGGGATATTAATAGGTGCGGGGAGGGGAGAGTGGGATTAGACTGGGTGGGATATTAATGGGTGCAGGGAGTGAGGGGAGAGTGGGATTAGACTGGGTGGGATATTAATAGGTGCGGGGAGGGGGGAGTGGGATTAGACTGGGTGGGATATTAATAGGTGCGGGGAGGGGAGAGTGGGATTAGACTGGGTGGGATATTAATGGGTGCGGGGAGGGGAGAGTGGGATTAGACTGGGTGGGATATTAATGGGTGCAGGGAGTGAGGGGAGAGTGGGATTAGACTGGGTGGGATATTAATAGGTGCGGGGAGGGGAGAGTCGGATTAGACTGGGTGGGATATTAATGGGTGCAGGGAGTGAGGGGAGAGTGGGATTAGACTGGGTGGGATATTAATAGGTGCGGGGAGGGGAGAGTGGGATTAGACTGGGTGGGATATTAATGGGTGCGGGGAGGGGAGAGTGGGATTAGACTGGGTGGGATATTAATGGGTGCAGGGAGTGAGGGGAGAGTGGGATTAGACTGGGTGGGATATTAATAGGTGCGGGGAGGGGAGAGTGGGATTAGACTGGGTGGGATATTAATGGGTGCAGGGTGTGAGGGGAGAGTGGGATTAGACTGGGTGGGATATTAAAGGGTTTTAAAGGGTATTAAAGAGAGTTTCAAACGCTTCTCCAAAATTGAGCCAAGGGGTAACTTAATTCCAATTTGAGGAGCAGTTGGGACCTCTGCTTAATGTCTCATCTCAATGCGGTATCTGCTTAGTACCACCCCAACAATGTGGCCCTCCCTCAGTACCGACCCTCTAACAGTGTGGCACTCCCTCAGCGCTGACCCTCTAACAGTGTGGCACTCCCTCAGCGCTGACCCACTTGATTGGCACCACATCCACAAACATTCACTCCCTCCACCACCGACACACAGTAGCAGCAGCGTGTGTACCATCTACAAGATGCACTGCAGGAATTCACCAAGGCTCCTTGGTCAACACCTTCCAACCCCACAACCACTACCATCTAGAAGGACAAGGGCAGCAGACACATGGGAACACCATCACCTGGAAGTTCATCTCCAGGCTACACACCATCCTGACTTGGAAATATATCACCGTTCCTTCACTGTCGCTGGGTCAAAATCCTGGAACTCCCTCCCCAACAGCACTGTGGGTGTACCTACACCACATGGACTGGTTCAAGAAGGCAGCTCACCACCACCTTCTCAAGGGCAACTAGGGATGGGCAATAAATGCTGACCCACCCAGCGAAGCCCACATCCCATGAATGAATAAAACAAAACTGCCTTGTTACTGACCTCCAAAAAAGCAGCGCTCCCTAATACTGACACCCCAATATTGCATATGTCCCTCAGTACTGACCTTTCAACAGTGCAGCACTCCCTCAGTACTGACCCTCCGACAGTGCGGCTCTCCCTCGGTATTGAACCTCCAACAGTGCAGCACTCCCTCAATACTGACCCTCCCACAGTGCAGCACTCCCTCGGTACTGACCCTTCGACAGTGCAGCACTCCCTCGGTACTGACCCTTCGACAGTGCAGCACTCCCTGGGTACTGACCCTCCGACAGTGCAGCACTCCCTGGGTACTGACCCTCCGACAGTGCAGCACTCCTTCGGTACTGACCCTTCGACAGTGCAGCACTCCCTCGGTACTGACCCCTCGACAGTGCAGCACTCCCTCAGTACTGACCCTCCGACAGTACAGCGCTCCCTTGGTACTGACCCTCCGACAGTGCAGCACTCCCTCAGTACTGACCGTCCGACAGTGCAGCGCTCCCTCGGTACTGACCGTCCGACAGTGCAGCGCTCCCTCGGTACTGACCCTTCGACAGTGCAGCACTCCCTCGGTACTGACCCTTCGACAGTGCAGCACTCCCTCGGTACTGACCCTTCGACAGTGCAGCACTCCCTCGGTACTGACCCTTCGACAGTGCAGCACTCCCTGGGTACTGACCCTTCGACAGTGCAGCACTCCCTCGGTACTGACCCTCTGACAGTGCAGCACTCCCTCAGTACTGACCCTTCGACAGTGCAGCACTCCCTGGATACTGACCCTTCGACAGTGCAGCACTCCCTCGGCACCGACCTTTCGACAGTGCAGCACTCCCTCAGTACTGACCCTCCGACAGTGCAGCTCTCCCTCGGTACTGACCCTCTGACATGCAGCACTCCCTCAATACTGACCCTCTGACAGTGCAGCACTCCCTGGGTACTGACCCGTCGACAGTGCAGCACTCCCTCGGCACTGACCCTTCGACAGTGCAGCACTCCCTCGGCACTGACCCTCCGACAGTGCAGCTCTCCCTCGGTACTGACCCTCTGACATGCAGCACTCCCTCAATACTGACCCTCCGACAGTGCAGCACTCCCTGGGTACTGACCCTTTGACAGTGCAGCACTCCCTGGGTACTGACCCTTCGACAGTGCAGCACTCCCTTGGTACTGACCCTTCGACAGTGCAGCACTCCCTGGGTACTGACCCTCCGACAGTGCAGCACTCCCTCGGTACTGACCCTCCGACAGCGCAGCACTCCCTAATAGTAACCGCCTGATATTGCATATTTCCCTCAGTACTGACCCTCTGACAGTGTAGGATTCCCTCAATATTGCACTGAATGTCAGCTCTGGTGTCTTGCTGTTGGACCTGAATTCACATCCTCCTGTCTTGGAGGTGAGTGAGCTACCAACTCTGCCATAGCTGGTACAAAGTTTGCCTCAGTCTGTCTCTGCACCTGACCTGTCCTTGGGTTAAATCACTCTCTGTCCTAAACTTTGGTGGTTTTTCATTCTAATCAGGATGGATTGTCTTTGAATGAATTGCAGCCTATTCTTACCTAACCTTCTGTTGCAGGGGATGGTCACTGGGGAGATTGGGCCCCATGGACAGACTGCTCAAGGAGCTGTGGGGAGGGTGTGCGGACCCGTAGCCGACTCTGTGACAGCCCCCCTCCACAGGGAGATGGAGATTTCTGTGAAGGCTTGAGTACTGGAACAGAATGGTGCCACATGGGGCACTGTCCAGGTAACGTGTGCTCTCGGTGTGACATGAGCAGTGGGTGCACAGGGGTGGAGGCTGTTGCTCAAGGAAGATGCTGCTTCAGGGACTCAGTGAAAGAGCGGTCACTGAGAATCAGAGCAGAGATTTAAAAAGATTGGGTACTCAGATGTGGAGAGGTATTTGGTACCAGGAAGCTGGGATGCGCTTGGAGACATGGAGAAAGGCTAGAACACTTCATGGCCAGAATTTGTTTGTTAGTTTTCGGCACATGTCCTGACGTCATTGTCCACTGATGCGATATTACCATCGGTGCGAGTTGGCAGTGTGCCCACCGACAACTAATCACCCACTTAAGTCTCGTGTCAGACACGGGGACGATGTGGCCTGACCAGCAGAGCTGATTGAGCGTGATCAATACTTCTATGCTGGGGGTGTTGGCCTGAGTGAGAACACTGACGTTGGTGTGTCTATCCTGCCAATGGATTGGAGGACCTTGTGCAGGCAGCGCTGGTTCATTTGACTTCTGACTCCACTATAGAGGATACAAAAAACATTCCAGTAATGACGGTAAATCAGGAGGTGGAAGGGAGAGAGGAAATTGGTGAAATTGAAATCACTAGGGAAGCGGTACTTTCTCAGCTTCTCACTCCTCCCTTCCTTACTGGGCTTCTCTCTCCTTCCTTTTTTTCTCAGCATCTCGCTCCTCTCTTTCTTTCTCAGCTTCTTGCTCCTTTTTCTTTCTTAGCCTCTCATTCCTCTCTTCCTTTCTCAGCTTCTGGGTCCTCTCTTTAATTCTGAGCTTATCACTCCTCTCTTCCTTTCTTGGTTTCTTGCTCCTCTTTCTTTCCGAGCTTCTCGCTCCTCTCTTCCTTTCTGTTATCCTCTCTTCCTTTCTCAACTTCTTGCTCCTCTTTCTTTTTGAGCTTCTGGCTCCTCTCTTCTCAGCTTCTTACACACCCCTTCCTTTCGCAGCTTCTGACTCCTCAATTCCTTCGTCAGCTTTTCACTCCTTCCTTCCTTCCTTACTAGGCTTCTCGCTCCTTCCTTTTTTTCTCAGCATCTCACTCCTCTCTTCCTTTGTCAGCTTCTTGCTCCTCCCTTCCTTTCTCAGCTTCTCAGTCTTTCATTCTGATCTTCTTGCTCCTCCCTTCCTTTCTCAGCTTCTCACTCTTTCATTCTGATCTTCTCACTCCTCTCTTCCTTTCTCAGCTTCTCATTCCTCCATTGCTTTATCAGTGGCTCACTCCTCTTTCTTTCTTAGCGTCTCATTCCTCTCTTTCTTTCTTAGCTTCTCACTCCTCCCCTCCTTTCTCAGTTTCTCGCTCCTTCCTTCATTTCTCAGCTTCTCACTCCTCCATTCCTTTCTCAGGTTCCCCCTCCTCTTTCTTTCTTAGCATCTCGTTCTTCTCTTTCTTTCTGATCTTCTCACACCTTCCCTCCTTTTTCTATTTCTCACTCCCCTCTTCCTTTCTCAGCTTCTGGCTCCTCCCTTCCTTTCTCAGCTTCTCGCTCCTTTTTTCCTCTCTCAGCTTCTCGTTCCTCTCTTTCTTTCTCAGCTTCTTGCTCATCTCTTTGTTTCTCAGCTTTTTGTTCCACACTTGATTTCCCAGCTTCTGACTCCTCCATCCCTTTGTCAACTTTTCACTCCTCCCTTCCTTACTAGGCTTCTTGCTCCTTCCTTTTTTTTCCAGTATCTCGCTCCTCCCTTCCTATCTCAGCTTCTCGCTCCTCTCTTTCTTTGAGATTCTCACTCCTCCCTTCCTTTTTCAGCTTCCCGCTCTTCTCTTCATTATTCTCAGCTTCTCTCTTCCATTCTCAGCTTCTCACTCCTCTCTTCCTTTCTGAGCTTCTCACTCTTCTCTTCCTTTCTGTTGTCCTCCCTTTACTTTCTCTGCTTCTCGCTCATCTCTACATTTCTGGTTTGTTGCAATAAAAGTTTTAAAAAGTGAAATCATGCCCAGCGGTTTTCTTGCCATTGGCTTTGTGAGGATTCCTTTCTTTTTCAAAGTTATTGTTCTCTCAAGGGACCATAACACTCGAAGTAGAAAATACAAATAAGGTACGTAGCAGGGTGAGAATTTTGTATGATACTGGAGAAGGAAGATCCTGTATTCAATAGGACCAGACTAAGAGGGAGTAGAAGGAATAAAAAGACAGGATTATAAGCATCTACATAAATGTACAAAGGCTGAAATCTTTTGTGGAGCTGGTGGTTCTGCCCATTGGATAAAAGGTCGGGGGGAAGGAAATGTGCTACCTCCAATCTGCAAAGCCATGAGCAGATTGAAATGCAGAGGACAGGAGGCTCTCGGGCAGAAAGCAGACCTGTAAGGAACAGGACAGAGATTGAGGGGGTGTAGATGCAGACTGAGCCTCGGGGGTGTGCGCGGTGGGGAGCAGACGCTGGAGGAGGAAACATATCAAATCGTGACTTCACAGGAAAGCTGTAAACTGATTGGCTGCTGAGTAACTGCTCTAAGGGAGAATATATAAACAGCTGGAAATTAGAAAAACCAACAGTTTTAAATATTTATTTTGAATGGTAAAGATCTACTCTATCACTAAGGTTCAGATTAAAACAGTAAGTGGTGGCCAAGAGAGGCACTAAATAAAATGTATTTTAAAAAAAGGGAAAATAAATAATTAGCTAATTAAAAGACATTAAGGATGGCAGGACAGGTGATGTGTCAAGGCTGCAGCATGTGGGTGCTCCTGAGTAACACTGTGATCCAGGGGAAACACGTCTGTGACTTGTGGAGCTTTGGCTCAGAGTCAGTGAGCTGGAGGCCGAGCTGCAGACACTGCGACACATCAGGGAGGGGGAAACATTACCTGGATGCTTTATACCAGGAGGTGCTCACACCCCTTAGGATGGGGTCTTCTGATTTGATCAGTGGCCAGGGACAGGAGGGTGGGACTGCGAGTGAGGCAGGAAAGGGGACCCGGAGGGCAGGAGTACAGGAGCCTCAGCCCTTGCAGTTGCCCAGTAGGATTGAAGTTCTCTCAGTTTGTTTGGATGAGAGTGGGGACTGCAGGGTGGATGAACAAACTGACCATGGCACCGTGGGACAGGAAGCCATTCAAGTGGAAGGAGTTATTAGGAATATAGTGGTAGTATGGGACAGTGTAATGAGGAGGACATACTCTGTTCTCTGCAGAAAAGAGCAAGAGTTCAGATGACTGTGTGCTGGAGAGGAACTTGCAGTGGGTGGGGGAGGGGGGGTGGTAGGGGGGTGCTGGATGATCCAGTTGTCCTGGTCCACGTAGGTACCAATGACATAGCAGAACTAGAAAAGAGGTTCTGCTGAGGTAGTATGAGCAGCTAGGGGACTAAATTAAAAAGCAGAATCTCAAATGTGTTAATCTCTGGATTATTCCCCGAACCACAAGCAAATTGGAATCAGGTAAATAAGATTAGAGAGTTAAATGTGTGGCTGAAGGATTGTTGTGGGAACAATGGGTTTTGATTCATGGGGCACAGGCAGTGGTACTGGGGAATGTGGGAGCTGTAACATTGAGACAGTCTACACCTGAACCGTGCTGGGACCATTGTTCTGGCAAGTTGTATAAAGACAGCAGTAGGGAGGGCCTAAAACAAAATAACTGGGGGGAAGGGATCAAATTTGGGCAGATGTGATAAATTAAATAGAGAAGACAAGGCAAGACAGCAAGATAGGAATAAAGGAAATGATGAGCAGAGTGGGAGAGGAAGTGACAGAGTTTATTAACCTCAGAGTGCACCAGCAGATAATGCTAGAGGTTACAAAAATAGTAAAAAAAACAGAACTAAAGGCTCTGTATCTGAATGCACATAGCATTTGTAAGAAAACATATTGTTTGACAGCTCAACTAGAAATAAATCAGTACGATCTGATAGCCATTACAGAGACATGGCTGCAGGATGACAAAGACTGGGACCTGAATGTTCAAGGGTCCATGGCATTTAGGAAGTACATGGCATGGACAAGATGGGCCAAATGGCCCCCTTCTGTGTTGTAACTTTTCTATGGTTCTATGATTCTGCAGGGAACTAGCAAAAGGTAGAGGGGTAACTGTGTTAATTAAGGATGACATTGGTACAATAGAGAGAGATGAACTTAGTTCTGGAGATGAGAAATAGTAAAGGTAAGAAGTCCCTTGTGGGGAGTAATTTATAGGCCCCCCAACAGTAAGTACATGACAGGGTATACAGGAAGAAATAAATAGGGCTAGTGAAAAAGGTACAGCAATAATCATAGGTGATTTTAATCTACATATATATTCACAAATGTAACCTAGATAATGAGTCATAGAGTGCTGCGGGGACAATTTCATCAAGCAGCACATTCTAGCACCAACCGGAGAGAAAATCTCAATCAGGCAGAGTCAACGTGGTTTTGTGAAAGGGAAATAACGTTTGACGAATTTATTGGAGTTACTCAAGGAAGTAACAAACAATGTGGATAAAGGGGAACCTGTCAATGTGCTATATTTAGATTTCCAGAAGCCATTTGACAAAGTGCCACATCGATGGTAACGACACAAAATAAGGGCTCATGGTGTAAGGGGTAGCATGTTAGCATGGATAGAGAATTGGTTAGCTAATAGGAAACAAAGATCAGTAAGCATGCACATGAACTGGGGAGAGACCTCATCCTGAGTGAGACACAGCCAGAGTGAGTGTGGGGATTGGCAAAACAAAAACAGAAAAACCTGGAAAAACTCAGCAGGTCTGGCAGCATAGGCGGAGAAGAAAAGAGTTGATGTTTCGAGTCCTCATGACCCTTCGACAGAACTTGCGTTCGAGTCCAAGAAAGAGTTGAAATATAAGCTGGTTTAAGGTGTGTGTGTGGGGGGCGGAGAGATAGAGAGACAAAGAGGTGGAGGGGGGGCGGTGTGGTTGTAGGGACAAACAAGCAGTGATAGAAGCAGATCATCAAAAGATGTCAACGACAATAGTACAATAGAACACATAGGTGTTAAAATTAAAGTTGGTGATATTATCTAAACGAATGTGCTAATTAAGAATGGATGGTAGGGCACTCAAGGTATAGCTCTAGTGGGGTTTTTTTTTTACATAATGGAAATAGGTGGGAAAAGGAAAATCTTTATAATTTATTGGAAAAAAAAGGGAAGGGGGAAACAGAAAGGGGGTGGGGATGGGGGAGGGAGCTTACGACCTAAAGTTGTTGAATTCAATATTCAGTCCGGAAGGCTGTAAAGTCCCTAGCCAGAAGATGAGGTGTTGTTCCTCCAGTTTGCGTTGGGCTTCACTGGAACAATGCAGCAAGCCAAGGACAGACATGTGGGCAAGAGAGCAGGGTGGAGTGTTGAAATGGCAAGTGACAGGGAGGTTTGGGTCATTCTTGCGGACAGACCGCAGGTGTTCTGCAAAGCGGTCGCCCAGTTTACGTTTGGTCTCTCCAATGTAGAGGAGACCACATTGGGAGCAACGAATGCAGTAGACTAAGTTGGGGGAAATGCAAGTGAAATGCTGCTTCACTTGAAAGGAGTGTTTGGGTCCTTGGACGGTGAGGAGAGAGGAAGTGAAGGGGCAGGTGTTGCATCTTTTGCGTGGGCATGGGGTGGTGCCATAGGAGGGGGTTGAGGAGTAGGGGGTGATGGAGGAGTGGACCAGGGTGTCCCGGAGGGAGCGATCCCTACGGAATGCCGATAAGGAGGGTGAAGGGAAGATGTGTTTGGTGGTGGCATCATGCTGGAGTTGGCGGAAATGGCGGAGGATGATCCTTTGAATGCGGAGGCTGGTGGGGTGATAAGTGAGGACAAGGGGGACCCTATCATGTTTCTGGGAGGGAGGAGAAGGCATGAGGGCGGATGCGCGGGAGATGGGCTGGACACGGTTGAGGGCCCTGTCAACGACCGTGGGTGGAAAACCTCGGTTAAGGAAGAAGGAGGACATGTCAGAGGAACTGTTTTTGAATGTAGCATCATCGGAACAGATGCGACGGAGGCGAAGGAACTGAGAGAATGGGATGGAGTCCTTACAGGAAGCGGGGTGTGAGGAGCTGTAGTCGAGATAGCTGTGGGAGTCGGTGGGTTTGTAATGGACATTGGTGGACAGTCTATCACCAGAGATTGAGACAGAGAGGTCAAGGAAGGGAAGAGAAGTGTCAGAGATGGACCACGTGAAAATGATGGAGGGGTGGAGATTGGAAGCAAAATTAATAAATTTTTCCAAGTCCTGACGAGAGCATGAAGCAGCACCGAAGTAATCATCGATGTACCGGAGAAAGAGTTGTGGAAGGGGGCCGGAGTAGGACTGGAACAAGGAATGTTCCACATACCCCATAAAGAGACAGGCATAGCTGGGGCCCATGCGGGTACCCATAGCCACACCTTTTATTTGGAGGAAGTGAGAGGAGTTGAAGGAGAAATTGTTCAGTGTGAGAACAAGTTCAGCCAGACGGAGGAGAGTAGTGGTGGATGGGGATTGTTCGGACCTCTGTTCGAGGAAGAAGCTAAGGGCCCTCAGACCATCCTAGTGGGGGATGGAGGTGTAGAGGGATTGGACGTCCATGGTGAAGAGTAAGCGGTTGGGGCCAAGGAACTGGAAATTGTTGATGTGACGTAAGGTATCAGAGGAATCACGGATGTAGGTGGGAAGGGACTGGACGATGGGAGAGAGAAGGGAGTCAAGATAACGAGAAATGAGTTCTGTGGGGCAGGAGCAAGCTGAGACGATCGGTCTACCGGGGCAGTTCTGTTTGTGGATTTTGAGTAGGAGTTAGAAGCGGGCCGTCCGAAATTGGGCGACTATCAGGTTGGAAGCTGTGGGAGGGAGATGCCCAGAGGAGATGAGGTCACTGACAGTCCTGGAAACAATGGCTTGATGTTCAGTGGTGGGGTCATGGTCCAGGGAGAGGTAGGAGGAGTTGACGCTCAGCCTCCGCGAGGTAGAAGTCAGTGCGCCAGACAACAACAGCACCACCCTTGTCAGCGGGTTTGATGACAATGTCAGGGTTGGACCTGAGAGAATGGAGTGCAGTAAGTTCAGAGAGAGACAGGTTAGAATGGGTGAGAGGAGCAGAGAAATTGAGACGACTAATGTCGCGCCGACAGTTCTCAATGAAAAGATCGAGAGAAGGTAAGAATCCAGAGGGAGGGGTCCAGGTGGAGGGAGAATATTGGAGATGGGTAAAAGGATCCGTTGAACTGGGAGAGGACTCCTGCCCAAAGAAGTGAGCCCGGAGACGAAGACGGTGGAAGAAGAGTTCAGTATCATGCCGAGCCCGAAATTCATTGAGGTGAGGGCGTAAGGTATGAAACTAAGTCCTTTGCTGAGCACTGAACGTTCAGCATCGGAGAGGGGAAGGTCAGGGGGTATAGTGAATACACGGCTGGGGCTGGGATTGGAAGAAGGGTGGGGACGGAGGGACAGGCCGGGGTGGAGGGTCCTAGATGGGTGTTGGTGTCGATGAGTTGTTGCAGCTTGCGTTCCTTAGCACTTGAGAGAAAGAGAAAAAGTTTCTTGTTGAGGCGTCAGATGAGCCGAAGAATAAAATGGAACTGGGGGCACGCGCAGCTTTGAAAAAGGGTACGGCGGTGCTGCTGGAGGGAGAGGTCGAGTGTGTTCATATGGCGGCGCATGGCACTGAGTGTGGATTTCAGAATGTGACGGGAACAGCAGTCCAAGAAACGTTTTATGTCCCGGAGATACCTGTAATCCTGGGTGGGTTCGAAACATGAGGGGTGGAATTTCAGTTGAAATCCACGTGGGGTAAGTCGGAGATGGAGACAGTCACTGAGAAAGGAGATATGGCTGTGAAAGCGGGTTTTAGTAAACACTTGTCAAACACTAGGAGGGAAATGGAAAGCAAGGAAGGTGAGCAAGACAACAGAGAGATACGGAAATCTTGTCGCAGAGAGGAACAGAACTTCCTCAAGGAGGTAGGCATTTCTTGAAGAGCAGTGGCAGTCAATTAAACACAGAGATAAAAACAAAAAAACTGCGGATGCTGGAAATCCAAAACAAAAACAGAATTACCTGGAAAAACTCAGCAGGTCTGGCAGCATCGGCGGAGAAGAAAAGAGTTGACGTTTCGAGTCCTCATGACCCTTCGACAGAACTTGCGTTCGAGTCCAAGAAAGAGTTGAAATATAAGCTGGTTTAAGGTGTGTGTGTGGGGGGCGGAGAGATAGAGAGACAAAGAGGTGGAGGGGGGGCGGTGTGGTTGTAGGGACAAACAAGCAGTGATAGAAGCAGATCATCAAAAGATGTCAACGACAATAGTACAATAGAACACATAGGTGTTAAAATTAAAGTTGGTGATATTATCTAAACGAATGTGCTAATTAAGAATGGATGGTAGGGCACTCAAGGTATAGCTCTAGTGGGGTTTTTTTTTACATAATGGAAATAGGTGGGAAAAGGAAAATCTTTATAATTTATTGGAAAAAAAAGGGAAGGGGGAAACAGAAAGGGGGTGGGGATGGGGGAGGGAGCTTACGACCTAAAGTTGTTGAATTCAATATTCAGTCCGGAAGGCTGTAAAGTCCCTAGTCGGAAGATGAGGTGTTGTTCCTCCAGTTTGCGTTGGGCTTCACTGGAACAATGCAGCAAGCCAAGGACAGACATGTGGGCAAGAGAGCAGGGTGGAGTGTTGAAATGGCAAGCGACAGGGAGGTTTGGGTCATTCTTGCGGACAGACCTTTTCTAGAGGTCAGTGCGCCAGTCAACAACAGCACCACCCTTGTCAGCGGGTTTGATGACAATGTCAGGGTTGGACCTGTTTTCTAGAGGTCAGTGAAACCTCTACCTCGCGGAGGCTGAGCGTCAACTCGCAGACACTTCCTCCTACCTCTCCCTGGACCATGACCCCACCACTGAACATCAAGCCATTGTTTCCAGGACTGTCAGTGACCTCATCTCCTCTGGGGATCTCCCTCCCACAGCTTGCAACCTGATAGTCGCCCAACCTCGGACAGCCCGCTTCTATCTCCTACTCAAAATCCACAAACAGAACTGCCCCGGTAGACCGATCGTCTCAGCTTGCTCCTGCCCCACAGAACTCATTTCTCGTTATCTTGACTCCCTTCTCTCTCCCCTTGTCCAGTCCCTTCCCACCTACATCCATGATTCCTCTGACACCTTACGTCACATCAACAATTTCCAGTTCCCTGGCCCCTACCGCTTCCTCTTCACCATGGACGTCCAATCCCTCTACACCTCCATCCCCCACCAGGATGGTCTGAGGGCCCTTAGCTTCTTCCTCGAACAGAGGTCCGAACAATCCCCATCCACCACTACTCTCCTCCGTCTGGCCGAACTTGTTCTCACACTGAACAATTTCTCCTTCAACTCCTCTCACTTCCTCCAAATAAAAGGTGTGGCTATGGGTACCTGCATGGGCCCCAGCTGTGCCTGTCTCTTTATGGGGTTTGTGGAACATTCCTTGTTGCAGTCCTACTCCGGCCCCCTTCCACAACTCTTTCTCCGGTACATCGATGATTACTTCGGTGCCGCTTCATGCTCTCGTCAGGACTTGGAAAAATTTATTAATTTTGCTTCCAATCTCCACCCCTCCATCATTTTCACGTGGTCCATCTCTGACACTTCCCTTCCCTTCCTTGACCTCTCTGTCTCAATCTCTGGTGATAGACTGTCCACCAATATCCATTACAAACTCACCGACTCCCACAGCTATCTCGACTACAGCTCCTCACACCCTGCTTCCTGTAAGGACTCCATCCCATTCTCTCAGTTCCTTCGCCTCCGTCGCATCTGTTCCGATGATGCTACATTCAAAAACAGTTCCTCTGACATGTCCTCCTTCTTCCTTAACCGAGGTTTTCCACCCACGGTCGTTGACAGGGCCCTCAACCGTGTCTGGCCCATCTCCCGCGCATCCGCCCTCATGCCTTCTCCTCCCTCCCAGAAACATGATAGGGTCCCCCTTGTCCTCACTTATCACCCCACCAGCCTCCGCATTCAAAGGATCATCCTCCGCCATTTCCGCCAACTCCAGCATGATGCCACCACCAAACACATCTTCCCTTCACCCCCCTTATCGGCATTCCGTAGGGATCGCTCCCTCCGGGACACCCTGGTCCACTCCTCCATCACCCCCTACTCCTCAACCCCCTCCTATGGCACCACCCCATGCCCACGCAAAAGATGCAACACCTGCCCCTTCACTTCCTCTCTCCTCACCGTCCAAGGACCCAAACACTCCTTTCAAGTGAAGCAGCATTTCACTTGCATTTCCCCCAACTTAGTCTACTGCATTCGTTGCTCCCAATGTGGTCTCCTCTACATTGAAGAGACCAAACGTAAACTGGGCGACCGCTTTGCAGAACACCTGCGGTCTGTCCGCAAGAATGACCCAAACCTCCCTGTCGCTTGCCATTTCAACACTCCACCCTGCTCTCTTGCCCACATGTCTGTCCTTGGCTTGCTGCATTGTTCCAGTGAAGCCCAACGCAAACTGGAGGAACAACACCTCATCTTCCGACTAGGGACTTTACAGCCTTCCGGACTGAATAATGAATTCAACAACTTTAGGTCGTAAGCTCCCTCCCCCATCCCCACCCCCTTTCTGTTTCCCCCTTCCCCTTTTTTTCCAATAAATTATAAAGATTTTCCTTTTGCCACCTATTTCCATTATGTAAAAAAAAAACCCCACTAGAGCTATACCTTGAGTGCCCTACCATCCATTCCTAATTAGCACATTCGTTTAGATAATATCACCAACTTTAATTTTAACACCTATGTGTTCTATTGTACTATTGTCGTTGACATCTTTTGATGATCTGCTTCTATCACTGCTTGTTTGTCCCTACAACCACACCGCCCCCCCTCCACCTCTTTGCCTCTCTATCTCTCCGCCCCCCACACACACACCTTAAACCAGCTTATATTTCAACTCTTTCTTGGACTCGAACGCAAGTTCTGTCGAAGGGTCATGAGGACTCGAAACGTCAACTCTTTTCTTCTCCGCCTATGCTTCCAGACCTGCTGAGTTTTTCCAGGTAATTCTGTTTTTGTTTTGGATTTCCAGCATCCGCAGTTTTTTGTTTTTATCTCGGGGATTGGCAAGTTGGTGCACAGTGGGAATTGAACTGGTCAGTCTTTCTCTTTAATTTCTCTTTAATTTTTGTAAGTTCAGTGGTCTAGTTAAAAGGTTGGTAAGGCAGCTGACTCAGCTGACTGTGTGACAGTTAACTTTCAATCACCTGAAGCCTGATTAGGACCTGAATAGATGATGATTACTAATTGAAGTGGGCAGGGTCGGGTAAGTATTTACAACTTTTATCGCTAATAGTTTAAAGTATTTTTGTGGTTTATAGTTTGTATATTCTCTGGTAACGTGGATCAGGAAAGAAGGGCCCTAGAGTAATTGATTTAAAAGGTTTAATTTAAAGGGATAAGTCATGGCAGGAGAGCTCAAAGCCGTGGTGTTCTCCTCGTGCTCCATGTGGGAAGCTGGGAACATTTCCAGTGCCCGGGACCAGCATGTGTGCAGGAAGTGTGTTCAGCTGCAGCTCCTGGAAGCTCTGGTTTCAGAGCTGGAACGGCGGCTGGGGACACTGTGGAGCATCCACGAGTCTGAGAGCATCATAGGTAGCATGTTTAGAGAGGTGGTCACACCGCAGATGAAGGGACTTGAGGAAGGAAAGGAATGGGTGACCACCATGCATTCCAAGAGAAACAGGCAGGTAGTTCAGGAGTCCCCTGGGGTCCCGCTCGCAAATCGGTATTCCATTTTGGAGACTGATGAGGGTGCTGGTTCCTCCAGGGAGTGCGGACAGAGCCAAGTTTCTGGCACCACAAGCAGCCTGTCTGTACAGGAGGGGAGGAAGAGCAATAGTAATAGGGGATTCTATAGAAATTTGATAAGGTGGATTCAAAATTGACTTAGTTGTAGGAGACAGAGGGTGATGACAGAAGGAAGCTTTAGTGACTGGAAGCCATTGTCCAGTGGTGTACCACAGGGATCTGTGCTGGGTCCCCTATTATTTGTCATTTTTATAAACGACAGAGATGACTAAGTGAGGTTTAGGATTAGTAAGTTTGTGGATGACACAAAGATTGGCCAGGTGATTAACAGTGAGGTTGAGTGTCTTAGGCTACAGAAAGGTATAGCCGGGATGGTCAAATGGGCAGATAAGTGGCAGATGGAATTTAACCCTGAAAAGTGTGAG
Source organism: Carcharodon carcharias (assembly GCF_017639515.1). Taxonomy (NCBI): domain Eukaryota; kingdom Metazoa; phylum Chordata; class Chondrichthyes; order Lamniformes; family Lamnidae; genus Carcharodon; species Carcharodon carcharias. The sequence continues at coordinate 195,061,665 of NC_054472.1, forward strand.
GTGATACACTTTGGAAGGAGTAATTTGACAAGGAAGTATTCAATGAACGGCATGACACTAGGAAGTTCTGAGGAACAAAGGGACCTTGGCGTGTGTGTCCATAGATCTCTGAAGGTGGAGGGGCATGTTAGTGGGGTGATGAAAAAGGCATATGGGGACACTTGTCTTTATCAATCAAGGCATAGATTACAAAAGTAGGGAGATCATGTTGAAGTTGTATAGAACCTTGGTGAGGCCACAGCTGGGGTAATGTGTACAGTTCTGGTCACCACATTATAGGAAGGATGTGATTGCACTGGAGGGGGTAAAGAGGAGATTCACCAGGATGTTGCCTTGGATGAAACATTTAAGTTATGAAGAGAGGTGGGATAGACTTGCGTTGTTTTTGTTGGAGCAGAGAAGGCTGAGGGGCGACCTGATCGAGGTGTACAAGATTATGAGGGGCATGGACAGGGTGGATAGGGAGCAGCTGTTCCCCTTAGTTGAAGGGTCAGTCACGAGGGGGCATAAGTTCAAGGTGAGGGGCAGGAGGTTTAGGGGGGATGTGAGGGTGGTGACGGTCTGGAATGCGCTGACTGGGAGGGTGGTGGAGGTGGGTTGCCTCACACCCTTTAAAAAGTACCTAGATGAGCACTTGGCACGTCATAACATTCAAGGCTATGGGCCAAGTGCTGGTAAATGGGATTAGGTAGGTAGTTCAGGTGTTTCTCACGTGTCAGTGCAGACTCGATGGGCCGAAGGGCCTCTTCTGCACTGTGATTCTATGATTCTTCCTCAAAGAGTGTTGGAGGCTGGGTCAGTGAGTCCTTTTAAGGCAGAGGTAGATACATTCTTATCTAACAAGGGAGTCAAAGGTTATAAGGAGTAGGTGGGAATGTGGAGTTGAGGTTACAATCAGATCAGCCATGATTTTGTTGAATGGCAGAGCAGGCTCGAGGGGCCGAGTGGCCTCCTCCTGCTCCTTGTTCATATGTTCATAAAATGGCTGGTCACAGCCAAACTTTATCCAGCTCCAAAGCTTAAAATTGCTGCTATCCCAAACTGTCAAATCATGCTCCCATATTCGGTATTGGGTGAGTCTAGGGGGCATAGTCTCACCTAGCGTCGTTTTAGCCAAGGTAATTAACCTTTTAAAGGCCTCATCCATTAACCTGAATGGTTCTCATTCTCCCAAGTGTGAGGAGACAAGAAAGAGCTACTTGCACTCCAGGGAGGAGATCACAATAAGATTCCCTTTACCCATGGGAGAATGTGAATCAGATTTCATATATGTGGATAATCCATGTGGAGCTTTCTGGGAGTCTGACATTGCAGTTGCAAAAGACCAGGTGACTTTTGGCCGACATCCTTTTTTAAATTTATTTATTCATGGGATGTGGGTGTAGCTGGCTAGGCTAGCATTTGTTGCCCATCCCTAATTGCCCTTGTTCAGAAGGCACTTAAGAGTCAACATTGCTGTGATCTGAAGTCATGTGTAGGCCAGACCAGAAGGTTTCTTTTCCTAAAGGACCTCAGTGAACCAGATGGGTTTTTACAACAATCAGCAATGGTTTCATGGTCATCATTAGACTTTTAGTTCCAGATTTTTTATTGAATTCAAATTCCACCATCTGGGATTTGGGTGGGAATTGAACCTGGGCTCTCAGGGCATTACCCTGGGTCTCTGGATTACTACAGCAACAATACTACTACGCCACCACCTCCCTCCCCTTGTGTCCATTTAAAAAAATTTTAACAAAATTTGTCATATCACAGGGTCGAGGAGCTCTGATGTCACAGGTTCTGCTGACCTATGCTTCATTTTATTTCAGCAAGCAACTGTTCATTAATCGAGGGGTCCATCTATGACCATTGTGGACCCTCCTGCCCCCGAAGCTGTGATGACATCTCGGTGAGTATCACCAGTCAATTCCCTAGAAGTTTTGTTCAAGTTGTCAGTTATCAATTAACTGGTACATTCTCCATGGCAATGCCTCTACCAATCACAGTCCACTTGCCAACCAATCAGCACTCTCTTCTCATGAAGTATGAATGGTTGTTCCTTTTACCTTCCGTATTCTTGCGAATTGTCCAAACGAGCGCAAGATGCAAAATTTCAATAAGGTGTCCTTTTTCAGTAACACAAATATCAGGTGACAATCAGAGAATGGCCATTGACTGGGCAGTGGCCAGTTCAAACAAAGAATAGCTACTGACTAGGCACTGACTAGCTTTGAACCAGAGAATGGTCACTGACTGGACAATGCCCGGGTCCAAATAGAGAATGGCCACTGACGGGACACTGACCCAAATCAAACCAATTACTGGCAAAGGTAAAACCCATCATTGACTCTGCTTTACAATGACTTTTCAATGTTACTGAGTATCCCTGTTTCCATCACTGTGTCACTCTCTCTCACTATGACTGTGTCTCCCTGTCACTGTCACTGCATCTCGCCCTCACTGCGTCTCCCTGTGTGTTACTGTTTTTTAGCACTGTGTCTGGAGCTGTGAGCCGGGCTGTTACTGTACAAATGGGAAGGTTTTAAATGCAAACAAGACATCCTGTATTGAGAAACAGGAATGTACGTGTCTGGATCTGAGAACAAGGAAGAGATACTTACCAGGCACAGTTATACATCGAGGTGATGGCTGCAACAATTGGTGAGTGTACCTGTAAAACATCAGCACAACATCTGGTTACTGATTTCTTGGGTATGGCTGTTTGAACCAGGTCTCATAAACAGAATATCATTCAGTTATGTTGCAAATCTGCAGGGAAATTATAGAGAGATGCAGGCATTATACAGTAGTTATAATGGGGACTTTAATTACCCGAATTTAGACTAGGACATTGGTAGTGTAAAAGGTGGAGAGGGACAAAAGTTCCTAGCTTTTGTTCAGGAGAATTTTCTACAGCAGTATGTGTCCAATCCAACAGGAAAAGACGCACTGTTGGATCTGGTTCTGGGAAATGAGGTAGGCCAAGTAGATCAAGGGCAGAATTTTGCCCTCGTCGGGTGAGGCACAGAGCTGCCCCAGGGAGATGAAAACATGTCCCCTCATGTCACATGAGCAGGGACATGTTGAAATGAGATGTAAAATTTTTATTTTATTTTTATTTGCTATTGGAAACCTCATCCTGCCCGTGGATCAGGGTTCCTAAAAAGTGCAATGGCTGTTCAGCCGTTTTGCCTGCCCGGCAGCTGTAAGGTTGGACAGGCAGTGCAAAAAGTTAAGTTAATTATCTTTCTAATGACCTTATAGGCCTTTTAACTGTCATTGGTCACACTCTGATTCCCGCACGCTCCTGCCCACCCTAGGTTGACATTGGGGAGCTCGCCCAGCATCAACGTCTAACATTTTACGCTCGAGAGGGTTGGGCGTACACCCACCCAACGAGGTAAAAATCCTGCCCCAAGTGTCAATGGGGGAACATTTAGGAGACAGTGATCATTGTATTGTACGTTTTAGGATGATGCTAGAAAAGGACGACAGGTAAAAAAAATCGTGGGAACAGGACAAGTAATGTTAAAAAGACAAGCCTTAAGGCTTTGTGCCTTAATGCGAGGAGCATTCGCAATAAAGTGGATGAATTAACTGCGCAAATAGATGTAAACAGGTATGATATAGTCGGGATTACAGAGACATGGCTGCAGGGTGACCAGGGATGGGAACTGAACATCCAGGGGTACTCAGTATTTAGGAAGGACAGACAAAAAGGAAAAGGCAGCAGAGTTGCATTGCTGGTTAAAGAGAAAATTAAAGCAATAGTGAGGAAAGATATTAGCTCCAACGATGTGTAATCTATATGGGTAGAGCTGAGAAACACTAAGGGGCAAAAAATGTAAGTGGGGGTTGGATATAGGCCCCCAAATTGTAGTGGTGATGTCGGGAATGGCAATAAACAGGAAATTAGAGAGACATGCAATAAAGGAACATCTGTAATTATGGGCGATTTTAATCTGCATGTAGATTGGGCAAATCAAATTAGTAATAATACCATAGAGGAGGAATTCCTGGAGTGTAAATGCAATGTTTTTCTGGACCATTGAGGAACCAACGAAAGAACAGGCCATCCTGGACTGGGTATTGTGTAATGAGAAAGGAATAATTGGCAATCTAGTTTGCGATTCTCCTTGGGGATGAGCGACCATAATATGATAGAATTCTTCATCAAGATGGAGAGTGACAAAATTGATTCTGAGACTAGGTTCCTGAATCTTAATAAAGGAAACTACGATGGTATGAGGTGCGAGTTGGCTATGATGGATTAGGAAATGTTACTTAAAGGGATGACGGTGGATAGGCAATGGCAAACATTCAAAGAGTGCATGGGTGAACTGCAACAATTGTTTATTCCTGTCTGGAGCAAAAATAAAACAGGAAAGGTGGCCAAACCATGGCTTATAAGGGAAATTAGAGAAAGTATTAGATCCAAGGAAGAGTCATACAAATTGGCCAGAAAGAACAACAGACCTGAGGATTGGGAGCAGTTTAGAATTCAGCAACGGAGGATCAAGGGATTGATTAAGAATGGGGGAAAAAGTACAAGAGTAAGCTTGCAGGGAACATAAAAACTGAGTGTAAAAGTTTCTATAGATATGTGAAGAGAAGAAGAGTGAAGACAAATGTAGGTCCCTTACAGTCAGAAACAGGGGAATTTATAATGGGGAACAAAGAAATGGCTGACCAACTAAATACATACTTTGGTTCTGTCTTCACAAAGGAGGACACTAATAACATACCAGAAATGTTGGGGAACACAGGGTTTAATGAGAGGGAGGAACTGAAAGAAATCAGTATTAGTAGGGAAATGGTGTTGGAGAAATTGATGGGATTGAAGGCCGATAAATCCACGGGGCCTGATAATCTACATCCCAGAGTATTTAAGGAAGTGGCCCTAGAAATAGTGGATGCATTGGTGGTCATCTTCCAAGATTTAATAGTCTCTGGAACAGTTCCTACAGATTGTAGGGTAGCTAATGTAAGCCCACTATTTAAAAAGGGAGGTAGAGAGAAAGCCGGGTATTATAGACCAGTCAGCCTGACATCGGTAGTGGGGAAAATTCTAGAGTCCATGAGTAAAGATTTAATAGCTGAGCACGTGGGAAACAGTGGCAGAATCAGACAGAGTCAGCATGGATTTATGAAAGGGAAATCATGCTTGACAAATCTACTGGAATTTTTCGAGAATGTAACTAGTAGAGTTGATGAGGGGGAGCCAGTGGATGTGGTTTATTTGGACTTTAGAAGGCTTTCGACAAAGTCCCACATCAGTGATTAGTGTGTAAAATTAAAGCATATGGGATTGGGGGTAGTTTACTGAGACGGATAGAAAACAGTTTGGCAGACAGGAAACAAAGAGTAGGAAAAAATGGGCCTTTTTCTGAATGGCAGGCAGTGACTAGTGGGGTACTGCAGAGATCGGTGCTGGGACCCCAGCTATTCACAATATATATTAATGATTTAAATGAGGGAACTAAATGTAATATCTCTAAGTTTGCAGATGACACAAAGCTGGGTGGGAGGGTGAGCTGTGAGGAGGTTGCAGAGATGCTTCAGTGTGATTTGGACAAGCTGAGTGAGTGGGCAAATGCACGGCAGATGCAGTATGATGTGGATAAATGTGAGGTTATCCATTTTGGTAGCAAAAACAGGAAGGCAGATTATTATCTGAATGGCTATAAATTGAGAGAGGGGAATGTGCAATGAGACCTGGGTGTCCTGGTACACCGGTTGCTGAAGGTAAGCATGCAGGTGCAGCAGGTGGTAAAGAAGGCAAATGGTATGTTGGCCTTCATAGCGAGAGGATTCGAGTACAGGAACAGGGATGTCTTGCTGCAATTGTACAGGGCCTTGGTGAGACCACACCTGGAATATTGTGTGCAGCTTTGGTCTCCTTATCTGAGGAAGGATGTTCTTGCTATAGAGGGAGTGCAGCAAAGGTTTACCCAACTGATTCCTGAGATGGCGGGACTGACATATGAGGAGAGATTGAGTCAGTAAGGATTATATTCACTGGAGTTCAGAAGAATGAATGGGGATCTCACAGAAACCTATAAAATTCTAACAGGACCAGACAGGGTAGATGCAGGAAGGATGTTCCCGATGATGGGGGAGTCCAGAACCAGGGGTCTCAGTCTGAGGATATGAGGTAGACCATTTAGGACTGAGATGAGGAGAAATTTCTTCACTCAGAGAGCGGTGAGCCTGTGGAATTCACTACCACAGAAAGTAGTTGAGACCAAAACATTGTATGTTTTCAAGAAGGAGTTAGATATAGCTCTTGGGGTGAAAGGTGTCAATGGATATGGGGAGAAAGTGGGAGCAGGCTATTGAGTTGGATGATCAGCCATGATCATAATGAATGTCAGAGCAGGCTTGAAGGGCCGAATGGTCTACTCCTACTCCTAGTTTCTATGTTTCTATGAGTCAGAGGCATTTAAGATCTAACCAGCCTGAAGTCTAAAATTGTGTCCGTAAAGGAAACAAATTGAAAGGGACCTCATGTTGAATTTGTCAGGTTGAATGTGCTTTGCCTGGTGTCTGTTTACAGTCTATGCTATTGTTGCCTTGGTGAAGATTTACCTGGGAAAGATTAATTTGGGGATTTGTTTAAAAGTTATTATGGTAGAAATTTGTAGACATATGTATGTTTTTAATTTGTTGTTAGATTAATAAATGTTTAATTTAGTTTTATATAAAAAACCTTTCGAGGCTCAGTGGTCTTATTACTGAATTTAGAGCTACATCACAAACATACCAATTCAAAATATAGGTTATGACAATTGTTCAAGTTTCCCTCTGGGGTTTAAACAACTCAGCATTTACCAACTGCTGTGTCATAATAGCCAGATAAACTGGAACGAAAGATTAGTGGGAAAATCTGTGGCTGAACAGTGGGCTACCTTCAAAAAGGAATTGGTTTGGGTCAGTCAGGGTATATTCCATCGAAAGGGAAAGGTAGGACAAACAAATCCAGAGCTCCCTGGATGGAAAAGGAGATAGAAATTAAGATAAAGAAGAAAAAGTGTGTTTATGACAGGTGTCAGGTAGAAAATACAATTGAGAACCAAGAGGAATACAGGAGGTTCAGAGCAGAAAAAGCATATTAGAGAAGCGAAGAGGGATTATGAGAAAAAATGGCAGCCAATATAAAGGGGAATCCCAAAGTCTTCACTCGGCATATAAATAGTAAAAGGGGGGTAAAAGGAGGTGTAGGGACCTAAAAGGGAATTTACACATGGACAAAGGGGCCATGGCTGAGGTATTAAATGAATACTTTGCATCCGTTTTTACCAAGGAGGTAGATCTTTCCCAGGCCATGGTGACAGATGAGGAAACTGTCACTAGAAAGGTTCAAAATTGATAAGGAGGAAGAGTTGAATAGACTATCGGTACTTAAAGTTGACAAGGCACCGGGAACGGATGAGATGCATCCAAGGATATTGAAGGAAGTGAGAGTAGAAATTGCAGGGACACTGAGCATAATCTTTCAGTCTTCCCTAGACTCAGGGGAGATGCCAGAGGACTGGAGAATTGTAAACATTACGCTCTTGTTCAAAAAAGGTTGTAAGGATAAGCCCAGCAATTACAGACCAGTCAGTTTAACTTCAGTGGTGGGGACGATTCTAGAAACAATTATTCGGGATAGAATTAGTAGTCACATGGAAAAATGTGGGTTGATAAGGAAGAGCCAGCATGGATTTCTAAAGGGGAATCATATTTAACTAACTTGGAGTTTTTTGAAGAGGTAACAGAAAAGGTTGATGAGGGTAACGCTGTTGATGTGGTGTCCATGGACTTTCAAAAGGCATTTGATACAGTGCCACACAACAGACTTGTGAGAAAAGTTATTGCTCATGGAATAAAAGGGACAGTAGCAACGTGGATTTAAAATTGGCTGAAAAATAGGAAGCAGAAAGTAATGGTTAATGGATATTTTTCAGGCTGGAGGAAGGTTTGTAGTGGAGTTCCCCAGGGGTTAGTGTTGGGACCCTTGCTTTTCCTGATATATATTAATGATCTAGATCTTGGTGTACAGGGGACAATTTCAAAGTTTGTGGATAATACGAAGCTTGGGAGTGTTGTGAACTGCGAGGTGGATGGTGTGGAACTTCAAGAGGACATAGATAAGTTGGTGGAATGGCCAGATAGGTGGCAGATGAAGGTCAATGTGGAGAAGTGAGAGGTAATGCATTTTGGTAGGAAGAACATGGACAGGCAATATAAAATAAGGGGTGAAATTTTGAAGGGGGTGCAGGAGCACAAGGACTTTAGTGTATATGTGCATGATTGAAGGTGGCAGGACAGGTGAAGAGAGCAATTAATAAGATATGTAGTATCCTGGGCTTTATTAATAGGGGCATAGAAAACAAGAGCTGGGAGGTTATGCTGAATTTATATAAGGCTCTCATTAGACCTCAGCTGGAGTATTGTGTACAGTTCTGGGTGCCACATTAGAGGAAGGATGTGAACACATTGGAGAGAGTGCAGAAGAGCTTTACAAGAATGGTTCCAGAGATGAGAAACTTCAGCTATGAGGGTAGATTGGAGAGGTTGGGACTGTTCTCCTTGGAGAGAAGAAGGCTGAGAGGAGATTTGATAGAGATGTTCAAAATCATGAGGGGGCTGGACACAATAGATAGGGAGAAGCTGTTCACTGGTAAAAGGATCAAGAACGAGAGGGCACAGATTTAAAGTGATTTGCAAAAGAAGCAGATGGGACATGAGAACTTTTTCACACAGCGAGTGGTTTGGGTCTGGAATGCACGGCCTGGAAGTGTAGTAGAGGCAGGTTCAATCGAGACATTCAAGAGGGTATTAGATGATTATTTGAATAGAAGCTATTGTGGGGTGACCAAGTTATATTATTAATGATAAGAGTTAATCTGCAGACACTTCTTGGGTGGATACTTTATGGGCTGAATTTTGCTGTCGGGGAGCAGGGGGCGGGGCCTGCTTGCCGATGTGTAAAATGACGCGGGATGATGGTGGGCGGAACCCCCGATGTCATCTCGCCCCATTTAAATTTTCAGGAAGGCGGGAGCACAGCAAAATCAGCTGCGGGCCCGCTGACCTGTCAATGGCCAATCTGATTGAAACTTACAGAATACTGAAAGGCCTGGATAGAGTGGACGTGGGGAAGATGTTTCCATTAGTAGGAGAGACTAGGACCTGAGGACACAGCCTCAGAGTAAAGGGAAGACCTTTTAGAACAGAGATGAGGAGAAACTTCTTTAGCCAGAGAATGGTGAATCTATGGAATTCATTGCCACAGAAGGCTGTGGAGGCAAAGTCATTGAGTGTATTTAAGACCGAGATAGATAGGTTCTTGATTGGTAAGGGGATCAAAGATTACAGGGAGAAGACGGGAGAATGGGATTGAGAAACTTTCAGCCATGATTGAATGGTGGAGCATACTCGATGGGCCGAATGACCTAATTTCTGCTCCTATGTCTTATGGTCTTATGGAGGCCATTGGCAGGATCATTAAAGCAATTAAAGGACCCCCCTGTCGAACCTTAAGGCTGGCGGGTTGGCCAGGAACCCCAGCAGCAACTAGAGAGAACATGAAACCTCATCCAGCAGCGAGATGAGGCTTCATGTAGGGTTTTAAACATTTTAATAAAGTTGTAATGTAAATTATGTACATGTCTCATCTCGTGTGACCTTGCCACATGAGGGGGACATGTTAGGGAATATTTTCTTTCTATTTTTAATCTTTTTCAAAGTGGAAGCGATCTCCCTGAGGCAGCACTTAGCCCCAGGGAGATGTGTGCACTCTCGCTTTTGGGGAATTCCTACCCCCCCCCACCCCACCCCCGCCACCTGCACAGGGAGGACATAGCCCTTCCCGCCGGACGTCACACTGGATGGGCCTTAATTGGCCCGCCCGTGTAAAATGGCGGCGGGGCCCTCCTCTCCTGCGGGTATTGGCTCCCTGCCTGCTGGAGATTGGGTCAGGCCCACCCACCCGATAGGCAGAAAATTCTGCCCACAATTTATTTACAATATACTGAGCAGCAACTACACGTGTGCTGACAACTCCAACTCTATCTCTGCACCGACTGCTGAGGTAGCCCATGCTACTCTCCTACTGGTTACTACAGATCATGTGATCTTGCCTAACAAGTATTATTCTTAAAGATACATTACACACTAAATAAAACCATGATTACTACAGAAACAATGTGTAGGGGTACAGGGAAAAGGCAGGGCAATGGCTCTAGGTCATAACGCTCATTTGGAGAGCCAGTGCAGACACAATGGGCTGAATGGCCTCATTCAGTGCCAATAAAATTCAGTGATTCTGTGATTGCAGCTCTGAGGAAAGATTGGATAGGCTGGGGTTGTTCTCCTTGGAACAGAGGAGGCTGAGGGGAGATTTGATTGAGATGTACAGAATTGTGAGGGTCCTAGATAGAGTGGATGGGAAGGGTCTATTTACTTTAGCAGAGAGGTCAGTGACTCAGGAGCAGAGGTTGAAAGTGATTGGTAGAAAGATCAGAGGGAAGATGAGGAAATACCTTTTCACCCCGAGGGTTTGTGGGGGTCTGGAACTCACTGCCGGAAAGGGGAGTGGAGGCAGAAACCCTCAACTCATTTAAAAGGTGTCTGGATCTGCACCTCAAGTGCCGGAACCCACAGGGACATGGACCAAATGCTGGAAAGTGGGATCAGTCTGGGGGGGCTCGTTTTACAGCCGGAACAGACACAATGGGCTGAGTGGCCTCTTTCTGTACTGTAAACTTTCTATGATTCAGAGTGTGAAGGGATGTAGAACAAAGGCGGCTATATGGAGTTAGGTGGCAGATCAGCCATGATCCCATTGAATGGTGGAACATGCTTGAGGGGCTCAGTGACCTCTTCCTGTTCCTATGTTCCTATTTCTACTTCAGCCCCTGAACTGGGCCCAGTATCCTCGGAATTTGGAAGTTTGTATTTATTCCAGTTAAATCTGTAATAAGAACCCAACTTGTTGCTCAGTCACTGGGAGGGGAAAAGCTCATTTCAGGTTTCGAGTGAAATGCTTGATGAGAGCCCGGTTCTGAAATTGTTCCTCTCTTTTCTGCAGCTCTTGTGTGAAGGGAGAACTAACCTGCAGCAATCAGCCCTGCACTGGTAAGTGTTCTCCAGTCTTTTACTGACCTTTAGCACCTCACTGACCTCTGACAGGTCATTGACCTCTGACATGTCACTGATCTCTGACATCTCTGAGGTGTGAAACAAAGAAGCTGAATTATTTGGATAGTTATTTCAATGAACTGACACAAGCACTGATGGGCTGAATGGCCTAGGCTTCTGTGCTTTAGGCTTCTATGCTGTTGCTGACCTCTGACAAACTGACCTCCACCCTGAGACACACTGGTCATCTGGTGGTCACTGATCTCTGGGTTCCCTCACTCACATGGTGTACTGGTCAACCCATTTCTAATATTCACACATTCTGCTCACAGCTTCCTCTGATTTTGCCATAATTATTCACGTTAGTGTTCCAACACATCATCCCAGAGCATGCTCTCTGCTCACACTCACACAAGAAGCAAATAACATTCTCGCCACACAAGCGCCAGGCAATGGTCATTTCCAACAAGAGAGAATCCAACCATCACCCCTTTTTACTCTCCAGGTCAAAGCAGCCTCCTTGATTGGCACCACATCCACAAACATTCACTCCCTCCACCACCGACACACAGTAGCAGCAGTGTGTACCATCTACAAGATGCACTGCAGGAATTCACCTAGGCTCCCTCAACAGCACCTTCCAAACCCATAACCACTACCATCTAGAAGGACAAGGGCAGCAGATAGATGGGAACACCACCACATGGAAGTTCCCCTCCAAGTCACTCACCATCCTGACTTGGAAATATATCACCATTCCTTCAATGTCACTGGGTCAAAATCCTGGAACTCCCTCCCTAACAGCACTGTGGGTGTACCTACACCACATGGACTGCAGCGGTTCAAGAAGGCAGCTCACCACCACCTTCTCAAGGGCAACTAGGGATGGGCAATAAATGCTGGCCCAGCCAACGAAGCCCACATCCCGTGAATGAATTTAAAAAAGTCACTCTCTGCTCACACTGAATCTCACTCACACACTGTCCCTTGTGTTCACATTCATTCTCACTCACTTGCTTACACTCAGTCTCTGCTTTAACCTTCACTCTGATTGGGTCTTCTCTCTGTCTGACAGTGAACGGTGGCTGGTGCCTCTGGTCTCCCTGGACTCCCTGTTCCAAAACCTGTGGTGCAGAGACAGCTTCTCGTTATCGCTCATGTGCCTGCCCCCAACCTCTGAATAACGGAACCATGTGTGAAGGAGCAGAGCAGCTGTATGGAGACATTGGCCTGCAGATCACCAGGGAACGTTGTCCAGCTGTGCCCTTCTGTCCAGGTATTTAAGGATCAAAGGTCCTTCCTAACTGAGCAAAGGGAAGCTCCGGAGCTGGGAGAAATCAGATCAACACCGTACAACTTACATTTATATAGCACCTTTAATTTCATAAAATGTCCAAGGGATTTCATAGGAGTGATTGTCAAACACCAAGTCACATAAGGAAATCATAAGTTAGATAAACAAAATATGATCAAGATTTTAAGGAATGGCTTAAAAGTGGAAATTGAGCTTGAAGGATAGAGGAGAGGAGCGGTTTGGGGATGGAATTGAAGAGCTTGGGCCCAGGCCAGCAATGGCAGAGCGATTAAAATCAGGGATGCTCAAGAGGAATTGGAGGAACGCAGATTAGAGGAATGCAGCTAACTCGGAGGGTTTGGGGGCTGGAGGAGATTACAGAGAGAGGGAGAAGTGATGAAGGCTTTGAAAAATAAGGATGAGAATTTTAAAATCAGGACATTCCTTGACTGGAAGCCAGTGTCAATGAAATCAATGAGCGCAGGTGTGACAGGGGAATGGGACGAGCTGAGAATTAAGATACAGGCAGCATTGTTCTGAATGACCTGAAGATTACAGAGGGTGAAATGTGGCAGAGCAGCCGGGAGTTTCATGGGGTGTGAACGTCCATGTTTGAACCAAGGTTGTAATGAGGTCAGTGGCTCTGGCAAAACGCAAACTGGGCATCAGTGAGCAGGTCATTGCCGAGCAAGTGCCCCTTGATAGTACTGTTGATGACTCCTTCCATTACTTTACTGAAGATCGAGAGTAGACTAATGGGGCGGTAATTGGCCGGGTTGGATTTGTCCTGCTTTTTGTGTACAGGACACACCTGGGCAATTTTCCACATAGCCAGGTAGATTTTTTTTTATTCATTCATGGAATGTGGGAGTCGCTGGCTAGGCCAGCATTTATTGCCCATCCTCTGATCTGCTCTTGTAGCAGCAGTATTTATATGGCTAGTCCAGTTCAGTTCTTGGTTAATGGTAACCGACCTCAGGATGTTGATAGTAGGGGAGTCAGTGATGTTAATGCTATTGAACATCCAAGGGGCGATGGTTGGATTCTCTCTTGTTGGAGATGGTTATTGTCTGACACTTGTGTGGCACGAATGTTAGTTGCCACTTGTCAGGCCAATCCTGGATATTGTCCAGGTCTTGCTGCATTTGGACATGAACTGCTTCAGTATCTGAGGAGTTGTGAATGGTGCTGAACATTGTGCAATCATCAGCGAACATCCCCACTTCTGACCTTATGATGGAAGGAAGGTCATTGATGAAGCAGCTGAAGATGGTTGGGCCAAGGACACTACCATGAAGAACTCCTGCAGTGATGTCCTGGAGCTGAGATGATTGACCTCCAACAACCACAACCATTTTCCTATGTGCTAGGTATGACTCCAACTAGTGGAGAGTTTTCCCCCTGATTCCCATTGACTCCAGTTTTGCTGGGGCTCCTTGATGCCACATTCGGTCAAATGCTGCCTTGATGTCAAGGGCAGTCACTCTCACCTCACCTCGGGAATTCTGCTCTTTTGTCCATGTTTGAACCAAGACTGTAATGTGCTGAGTGACCCTGGTGGAACCCAAGCTAAGAATCAGTGAGCAGATTATTACGAAGCAAGTGCCACTTCATAGCATGGTGATGACTCCTTCCATTAATGAGGATTGAGAGTAGACTGATAGGGCGGTAATTGGCCAGTTTGGATTTGTCCTGCTTTTTGTGTACAGGACATACCTGGGCAATTTTCCATATAGCTGGGTAGATGCCAGTGTTGTAGCTGTACTGGAACAGCTTGGCTAGGGGCACAGCAAGTTCTGGAGCACAAGTCTTCAGTAGTATTGCCGGAATGTTGTCAGGGCCCATAGCCTTTGCAGTATCCAGTGCCTTCAGCTATTTTTGATATCAGGTGGAGTGGATCGAATTGGCTGAAGACTGACATCTGTGATGCTGGGGACCTCCGGAGGAGGCTGAGATGGATCATCCATTCGACACTTCTGGCTAAAGATTGTAGTAAATGCTTCAGCCTTATCTTTTGCACTGATGTGCTGGGCTCCTCCATCATTGAGGATGGGGATATTTGTGGAGCCTCTTCCTCCTATTAGCTGCTTAATTTTCCATCACCATTCACGACTGGATGTAGCAGGACTGCCGAGCTTAGATCTGATCCATTGGTGGTGGGATCACTTAGCTCCATTTATCATTTGCTGCTTATGCTGTTTGACACACAGGTAGCCCTGTGTTATAGCTTCACCAGGATGATACCTCATTTTTAGGTATGCCTGGTGCTGCTCCTGGCATGCCCTCCTGCACTCTTCATTGAACCAGGGTTGATTCCCTGGCTTGATGGTAATGGTAGAGTGGGGGATATGCTGGGCCAATAGGTTACAGATTGTGTTTGAGTACAATTCTGCTGCTGCTGATGGTCCACAGCACCTCATGGATGCCCAGTCTTGAGTTACTAGACCTTCTGCAAGATCTATCCCATTTAGCACGGTGGTAGTGCCACACAACACGATGGAGGGTTTCCTCACTTTCAATTGCTGAAAAACATCTTTTTTTCAAAGCTTTTCATCTTGCGTTCATCAGGACAATCAGAAGAAGATCAATCTATTCTTCTTAAATATATTCGGTGATTTAGCCTCCACAGCCTCTGGGGTAGAGAATTCCACAGGGTCACCATCTTCTGAGTGAAGAAGCTTCGAACCATAGAAAAGTTACAGCACAGAAGGAGGCCATTCGGCCCATCCTGTCCGTGCCAGCCTGAGGACACCCAGGTGCCCTTTCTAATCCCACCTTCCTGCACCCGGCCCATAGCCCTGCAGCTTACAGCACTTAAGGTGCAGATCCAGGTACTTTTTAAAAGAGTTTAAAGTTTCTGCCTCTACCACCAACTTGGGCAGCGAATTCCAGACACCCACTATCCTCTGCGTAAAAACGTTCTTCCTCATGTCCCCCCTACACCTTCTGCCACTTATCTTGTCCCCTGGTTCTAGAATTCTCCACCAAGGGAAACAATTTTACTCTGTCCATTCTATCTATTCCCTCATAATTTTGTACACCTCAATCAAGTCACCTCTCAGCCTTCTTTATTCTAAGGAAAATAACCCCAATCTATCCAATCTCTCCTCGTAGCTACACTTTTCTAACCCTGGCAACATTCTTGTAAACCTCCTCTGCACTCTCTCCAGAACTATTACGTTCTTCCTGTAATGTGGTGACCAGAGCTATACACAATACTCCAGTTGTGGCCTCACCAGTGTTTTATACAATTCCAACATTATATCCTTACTTTTACATTCTATACCTCTGCCAATGAAGGAAAGTATTCCATATGCCTCCTTTACAACCTTTTCTACTTGAATGGCTGCCTTCAGGGACCTGTGTACTTGTACGCCAAGATCTCTCACTTTATCTACCCCTCCTAGTATATTCCCATTTATTGTGTAATCCCTGTAACTGTTTGACCTCCCTAAATGTATGACCTCACATTTCTCTATGTTAAAATCCATCTGCCACTTTACCGCCCATTCCACCAATCCATCTATATCGTTTTGGAGATTATGGCTATCCTCAACACTATCCACTACTCGGCCAATCTTTGTGTCATCTGCAAATTTCCCAATCGTGCCCCCCACGTTCACGTCCAAATCTTTAATATATAACACAAACAGCAAGGGTCCCAACACCGAGCCCTGTGGAACACCACTTGAGACAACTTTCCATTCGCAAGGGCATCCATCAACCATTACCCTTTGTTTCCTGTTACAAAGCCAACCTTTTATCCAGTCTGCCACATTACCCTGAATCCCATGGGCTTTTACTTTCCTGACCAATCTGCTATGTGGGACCTTGTCAAATGCCTTGCTAAAATCCATGTACACAACATCCATTGCACTACCTTCATCAATCCTTCTTGTCACTTCCTCAAAGAATTCAATCAAATTTGTGAGGCAAGACCTTCCTTTAACAAATCCATGCTGACCATCCCTGACTAGTCCATGCCTTTCCACATGACAGTTAATCCTATCTCTCAGGATTGATTCTACTAATTTGCTCATCACTGATGTAAGACTAACTGGCCTATAATTGTTTAGCATTTCCTTTGATCCCTTTTTAAACAATGGAACTATGTTTGCATTTCTCCAGTCCTCCGGTACCTCCCCTGTATCTAGTGAAGATTGGAAAATCATCCTCAGAGCATCTGCTATCTCCTCCCTGATTTCCTTCAGCAGCCTCGGAAACAATCCATCTGGTCCTGGTGACTTATCAACTTTCAAGGATTTCAACCCTTCCAGTACTTCCTCTCTCCTTATGACTATCCCGTCCAATATCTCACAGTGTTCCTCCGGGACTACTATATCTACATCCTCTCTTTCCTTTGTAAACACGGAGACAAAATATTCATTCAAAACCCTTCCCACAGCCTCTGCATCCTGCACACAAGTTTCCATCTTCATCTCTGATAGGTCCCACTTTTTCCTTAACTAACCTTTTAGCATTAATGTATTGGTAAAACATCTTTGGGTTATCTTTAACTTTACTTGCTAATCTTTTTTCATGCCCTCTCTTTGATTTCCTTATTTCCTTTTTTACATCGTCCCTGCACTTCCTATATTCGTCTAGGGTTATATTGTTTGAATCCCAGTTGATATTAGGATAGTTGAAGTCTCCGACTATTATTGCCCTCTTGTTCTTACAAGCAGAAATTTGCCTCCATATTTGTTCTTCAATCTCCCTTTCACTATTTGGGGGTCTGTAGTATACTCCCAGTAGTGTGACTGCCCCTTTTTTATTTCTAAGCTCAATTCATAAAGCCTCGTTTGTTGACCCATTTAGTATATCATCCCTTCGCACAACTGGAATTGATTCTTTAACCCTTAGTGCTACCCCCTCCTTTTTTATCTCCTACTTTATCATGCCTGAAGACTCTATAACCAGGGATACTTAGCTGCCAGTTTTGTCCCTCCTTTAGCCAGGTCTCCGTTATAGCCGTTATAGCAATGACATCCTGCTGCTATGTGTCTACCTGTGCCCTTAACTCATCCACCTTGTTTGTAATACTCCTTGCATTGAATTGTAAACAATTTCCCTTGCTGGACATTTTGTAAACTTTGCTTCCCCTGTAACTCCATGTCTATCACAACGTCCCTAGCTAACGTTCTACCTCCATTTTTCTGATCTGAATCTGACCTATGTGATCCTAGTCCTGGGATCCCATCCTCCTGCCACACTAGTTTAAATACTCCCCAACAGAACTAGCAAAAGCCCCCACAAGGACACTGATCCCAGCTCTGCCTGTGTGCAGCCGTCCGGTTTGTACAGGTCCCACCTTCCCCAGAACCAGTCCCAGTGCCTCAAGAATCTGAATCCCTCCCGGCTACACCATCTCTCCAGACACGTGTTCATCTGCTCTATCCGCTTATTCCTCCTCTCGCTAGCATGTGGAACTGGGAGTAATCCTGAGATTACTACATTTGAGGTCCTGCATTTTAATTTATCTCCTAACTCCCTATACTGAGCTTGCAGGTCCTCATCCCTTAGTTTACCTATGTTGTTGGTACCAATGTGTACCACGACCACTGGCCGTTTACCTTCCCCCCCCCACCAGAATGTCCTGCAGCTGCTCCGTGACATCCTGGACCCTGGCACCAGGGAGGCAACATACCATCCTTGATTCACGTTTGCGGCCACAGAAGCGCCTGTCTGTGCCCCTAACTATTGAATCCCCTATCACTATAGCCCTGCCACTTGTTTTCCTCCCGCTCCTCTGAGCTGCAGAGCCACCCACGGTGCCGTGAACTTGGCTGTTGCTGCTTTCCCCTGAGAGGCCATCCCCCCAACAGTATCCAAAGCGGGATATCTGTTAGAGAGGGGGGATGACCACAGGGGACTCCTGCACTAACTTCCTGAGGCTTTTACTGTTCCTGATGGACACCCATTCCCTTTCTGCCTGTGTAATCTTCACCTGCGGTGTGACCACCTCGCTAAACGTGCTATCCACGACTTGCTCAGCATCGCCAATGCTCCACAACGAGTCCACCCGCAGCTCCAGCTCTGAAATCCAGTTAGCTAGAAGCTGCATTTGGACACACCTTCTGCACACATAGTCACCAGGGATGCTGGAAGCGTCCCTCATTTCCCACATACTGCAGGAGGAGCATATCACGGGTCTGAGTTCTCCTGCCATGATGCCCCTCTCGAGTGAGCTAGTTACTCCCTTATAAAATACGCTAGCTCGGGTCCTTATTTATGTTCGCTAGGAACCTTGTTTCTTGACTAATTATACTTGTACACTGTATAGAGTAGTACTGTACGTGTGAAAACTAACATTGTGCTTTCGGACAATGTCCCCAAGGAGCAGCACTTGGATGAGAAATAGGAGGGAACAAGGAGAGATCCTTGGGGGATACCAGAGGTAACAGAGTGGTAATGTAGCAGGGACAGAAACCTGATTGGAGGGATTCTAACATGGAGTTCCAGGAGAGACAGGCATGGATTTGGGAGGTGACACTCAGGGGAAAGGGGGGGTTGGAGATGGGATGGTAATTTGTAAGAAGTGGGTGTTCCAGGATTTTTTTTGAGGACGTGGATAATGTCGGCAGATGTAAAGGAGAGAGATTCCACAGCAGGAGAGAGAACTGTTTATAATATTGTGGTTGGGGAGGGCAGTGGGGAGGGGTGTGTGATTGTTGGTGGATTGGGTGATCACTGTGTGCTGAGTGGGAGTATGGAGGAATGTGACAGAGCAAGTGAGAGAGCCAGCGATATGATTTATATATAACCATGCTGAACATGCGCAGAATGTTTGATTAGCTGTCCCTGTCTGATTTCTCCCTGTACAGTGGATGGAAACTGGAGCCCATGGACAGCGTGGTCAACATGTGAAGGCTGTGTTGGCATGTCAGTGCGGGCACGGAGATGTAGTAATCCTCCTCCACGATTTGGAGGCAGGCAGTGTGGAGGAGAAGCTGAGCAGAGCAGATTATGTCATGACAATTCCAGCGTGTGTGCAGGTCAGAGAATCGGTTTGATAATGGCTCACAGTGTTAACAAAACCGAATGGGGGAAAGCCACCCGGAGAGGGGGTCGGGTCAGCAGATATTGAACCCCTGAAAAGAATAAGGTGAAAAACAGGCAACTCACTCAGCGTCAAACCAGCATCAGAACAGAGCTGAAAAATGGAGCTGGGTGTATTGCTCACCTCTCGCATGGCATGAATCAGTCGACAGACCCGTTGGCCTATAGGCTGGGGAGGGATTAGCCAGCCATGACACGGGTGGTGGGATGGATGCCAGGTGGAGCTGAACAAAGTGGGGAAATACAATTTTGGAGGGAGTTGCACCTGATGATGAAAGCGAACTCCCAAATACAGTGCCAGCAGGTTCTGGCCCACCTGTCCAAGAATTTCATTTAAAATAGATGTTGCAACAAAATCCATTGTCAATGAATTACATAGAAACAAGGAGCAGGAGTAGGCCATTCGGCCCTTCTAGCCTGCTCCGCCATTCATTACAATCATGGCTGATCATCCAACTCAATAGCCAGCTCCCACTTTCTCCCCATACCCTTTGACCCCTTTCACCCCAAGAGCTATATCTAACTCCTTCTTGAAAACATACAATGTTTTGGTCTCAACTACTTTCTGTGGTAACGAATTCCATAGGCTCACCACTCTCTGGGTGAAGAAATTTCTCCTCATCTCAGTCCTAAATGGTCTACCCCATATCCTGAGACTGTGACCCCCTGGTTCTGGACTCCCCCACTACTGGGAACATCCTTCCTGCATCTACCCTGTCTAGTCCTGTTAGAATTTTATAGGTTTCTATGAGATCCCCACTCATTCTTCTGAACTCCAGCGAATATAATCCTAACCGACTCAATCTCTCCTCATGTGTCAGTCCCACCATCCCAGGAATAGTCTGGTAAACTTTCACTGCACTCCTTCTATAGCAAGTACATCCTTCCTCAGATAAGGAGACCAAAACTGCACACAATATTCCAGGTGTGGTCTCACCAAGGCCCTGTACAATTGCAGCAAGACATCCCTGTTCCTGTATTTGAATCCTCTGGCTATGAAGACTAGACTTTAGATAAAAATTAACCATTAAATTCCCTCAGTCACCAAACTCCAAATTAAGCACTCTACTACAGCCCAAAGCAGCACTCCAGTGTAGAGATATATTTATAAAATAGCAGGCAAACTGAGAGAGATCAGAGGCAATTAATGGATAGAAAGATGGGATACCGATTGGGGAGCGGTGAGTTCCACATGGTGAGATACTGATTGGAGAGTGGGGATGAGTTCCACATGGTGAGATACTGATTGGAGAGCGGGGATGAGTTCCACATGGTGAGATACTGATTGGAGAGCGGGGATGAGTTCCACATGGTGAGATACTGATTGGAGAGTGGTGAGTTTCACCAGATGGGATAAACATTGGAGAGCGGTGTATATCTCATGGTGTGACACTGATTGGAGAGCGGTGAGTTTCACATGTGGAATACTGATTGGAGAGCGGTAAGATTCATATTGTCGAATGTAATTTGGAGAGCCGTGTGTTTCACACAGTAGAATAAACATTGGAAAGTTGTGTATTTCTTATGTTTTGACACTGATTGGAGAGCGGTGAACTTCACATGGTTGGATACTGATTGATGACCATGCACTGATCCCTCGCACACTGATCCCTCGCACACTGATCCCTCGCACACTGATCCCTCGCACACTGATCCCTCGCACACTGATCCCTCGCACACTGATCCCGTTCACACGGATCCCTTGCACACTGATCCCCCGCATACTGACCACTGGCATATTGATCCATCTGACAATGATCCCTCATATACTGATCCCTCTCGCACTGATCCCTCACACATAGATCCCTCGCACACTGATCCCTCTTAGTCTTGTATAGTGATTGTGACAGGTTTTGGGGAATTGTGTTTTAGAGTGATGGGAATGTTGTGTTTGGGATCACTGGAGTTTGCGCCTGGCTGCAATGTCTTTGTCACTCTGATAGTGGCATTTATGTGTGTGATTGTTTATGTTTACAGACTGTGCTGGTGACCAGATATTATTGCCCTGTGGGCGATCATGTCCTCGATCGTGTGATGATCTCTCTCCAGATGTGCTTTGCCTGGAGGATGAAGTTCCCTATCTGCATCCCGATTCCAATCAGAGTTGCCGACCATCCTGTGGTTGTCCATCTGACTTGCTGTTCCTGAACGGATTGTGTGTGTCTCGCAGTCAGTGCCACTGTAAATCTCGAAGTAAGTGAAGGCGATTTGCATCAAATTCATGATCAATAACAAGCCCACATTACCCACAACATTACCCACAACATTACCCACAACATTACCCACAACATTACCCACAACATTACCCACAACGTAACCCACAATGTAACCCACAACGTAACCCACAACGTAACCCACAACGTAACCCACAACGTTACCCACAACGTTACCCACAACGTTACCCACAACGTTACCCACAACGTTACCCACAAAGCCTCCTTTCTGCTTGGGCCGAGAACAGGACTGACCAAAGAAATTCTCTGAACATACTTCAGAAATTCTTACCTGTGTCTCTCACACAATCCTAATCGATATGTGTGTAATTTAAGTCCCCCAGCCTCACCAATCTATCGATAGGCTCATAGAGTCAATTATGACACAGAAGGAGGCTCTTCAGTCCATCGAGTCCAGACCAGCTCCTCACTGAGTGATCCAGCCCCACTCTATCCCCACACCCCTGCACTAAAGAGGAATTTCTTCAGTCTAACATCATGACTGAAACCCCGCCATTGCTGGAACCATTCTCGTAAACCCCTCGATCCTGCTCGGCCATTCAATAATATCACGGCTCATCTGATTGTGGCCTCAGCTACACTTGCTGTATACCCACCCACCATCAACACCCCCCCCACCATCAACATCCCCCCCCACCATCAACATCCCCACCCACCATCAACACCCCCCCCACCATCAACACCCCCCCACCACCACCAACCCCCCCACCATCAAATCCCCCCCTGCCAACACCCCCCCAAACATCAACACCCACCCCCCACCATCAACACCACCCCCACAATCAACACTACCCCCACCATTAACAACCCCCCACCGTCAACATTGCCCACCATCAACAACCCCCCCACCATCAACACCCCCCCACCATCAACACCCCCCCACCATCAACATCCCCCCCACCATCAACACCCCCCCCACCATCAACACCACCCCCCCCACCATCAACACCCCCCCCACCATCAACACCCCCCCCACCATCAACACCCCCCCACCATCAACACCCCCCCACCATCAACACCCCCCCCACCATCAACACCCCCCCCACCATCAACACCCCCCCACCATCAACACCCCCCCGACCATCAATACCCCCCCCACCATTAACAACCCCCCACCGTCAACACCGCCCACCATCAACATCTCCCCACCATCAACACCCCCCCACCATCAACACCCCCCCACCATCAACACCCCCCCACCATCAACACCCCGCCACCATCAACACTCCCCCCACCATCAACACCCCCCCCACCATCAACACCCCCCCACCATCAACACCCCCCCCACCATCAACACCCCCCCCACCATCAACAACCCCCCACCATCAACACCACCCCCCCCCACCATCAACACCCCCCCCCACCATCAACACCCCCCCCACCATCAACACCCCCCCCACCATCAACACCCCCCCCACCATCAACATCCCCCCCCACCATCAACATCCCCACCCACCATCAACACCCCCCCACCACCACCAACCCCCCCACCATCAACACCGCCCACCATCAAATTCCCCCCCACCAACACCCCCCCAAACATCAACACCCACCCCCCACCATCAACACCACCCCAACAATCAACACTACCCCCACCATTAACAACCCCCCACCGTCAACACCGCCCACCATCAACACCCCCCCACCATCAACACCCCCCCACCATCAACACCCCCCCACCATCAACACCCCCCCACCATCAACATCCCCCCCACCATCAACACCCCCCCACCATCAACACCCCCCCCACCATCAACACCCCCCCCACCATCAACACCGCCCCCACCATCAACACCCCCCCCACCATCAACACCCCCCCCACCATCAACACCCCCCCCACCATCAACACCCCCCCCCACCATCAACACCCCCCCCCCACCATCAACACCTCCCCACCATCAACACCCCCCCCACCATCAACACCCCCCCCACCATCAACACCCCCCCCCACCATCAACACCCCCCCACCATCAACAACCCCCCACCATCAACACCCCCCCCACCATCAACACCCCCCCCACCATCAACAACCCCCCACCATCAACACGACCCCCCCACCATCAACACCACCCCCCCACCATCAACACCACCCTCCCACCTTCAACAACCCCCCCCACCATCAACACCACCCCCCCCACCATCAACACCCCCCCACCATCAACACCCCCCCCCCACCATCAACACCCCCCCCCCACCATCAACAGGCCCCCCCCCCCACCATCAGCACCCCCCCTCACCATCAACAACCCCCAACTATCAACAAACCCCCCACCTCCACAAACCAACCCCCTCCCACCCTCCCCCCATTATCTTTGGCTCCCTTGTAGATGGTCTAACTCCTGCCTTGAATACATTCTATGAGCTGGTCCCCACTGATCCCTGGGGAAGAGAATCCTAAACAGTAACAACCCCCTGAGAGAAGAAATTTGTCCTCAGCCAATGGGAGACACCTTATTCTGAAACTTAGCCCCCTCAATCTAGATTCCCCCATGCGCGGAAACACTCTCTGAGCATCACCCTGCCAAGCCCCTTGGATCTTATACCTTTCAATAAGATCACCTCTCAGCCTTCATAACAATGGTGACTCCACCTGATCGCTTTTGGATTTTCTAAATGTCCTGGTTCTACTCCTTAATATTTTCACAATTACAGACATTAGACTAACTGGCCTGTAATTTCCTATAAGGAGAGTGGTGCGAAAGTGTTAATGTCCCTCGATGATGTTCTTTGGACATGAGTTCAAATCCCACCTGGTGGAATTTCAATTCAATCAATAATCTGGAATTAAAAAATAAAAGCTAATCTCAGAAATGATGATCATGAAACCATTGTCGATTGTTGTAAAAGCCCATCTGGGTCACTAAAGTCATTTAGGGAATGAAATCTGCTGTCCTTACCTGGTCTGGCCTACATGTGACTCCAGACCCTCAGCAATGTGGTTGACTCTGAAATGCTCTGTGAAATGGCTTAGCAAGACACTCATTTGTATCAAACTGCTACAAAATTAAAGGAATCCTGCTCCTGTCTCCCTCTTTTCTTGAATAGGGATGTTACAGTTGCTGTTTTCCAATCTGCTGGGATTTTTCCAGAAACTAGGGGATTTTGGAAGATTATAACCAATGCACCCATTATCTCTGCGGCCACTTCCTTTAAAACCCGAGGTGCAGGCCATCAGGTCCAAGGCACTTTAGTCCCATTACTAATCGTACCATCTCGTACTTTTCTTCTAGTGATGATGATTGTTTTAAGTTCCTCCTTGCCTTTTCCCTCTTGATTTTCAACTACTCTTGGGATGCTTTATGTGTCTTATTCGGTGAAGACAGGTTCAAAAATACTTGTTCAAAGTCTCTGCCATTTCTCTGTTTCCCACTATTCCTCAGTCTGACCTTCTAAGGGACCAACACTCACTTTAGCTACTCTCTTCCTTTTTATAATCTTGTAGAGGCTTTTACTGTCTCAGTTTTCTCTCAGACTTCAGTCTTTCCCTTTTTATTTTAGTCAACCTTTGCTGGTATCTAAATTATTACCAATCTTCTGGCTTACCACTCTACTTTGCAGCCTTGTACCATCTTTTCTTTCAATTTGATACCATCCTTATCTTCCTTAGTTAGCCACAAATGGTGCACCCTTCACGCAGAGCCATTCTTTCTCAATGGAATATACTTTTGTTGAGAGTTATGAAATATCTCCTTAAATGTCTGCCACTGCTTCTCTACCATCTCACCCCATAACCTATTTCCCCAATCCACTTTAGCTAAGAGTGTCTTCATACCTTAGTAATTGACTTGATTTAAGTTTAAGACAATACTTTCAAACCCAACACCTCAAACTCATGTGAATTTGCTCCTTGAATATTCTCTCACTATTTCGAGGCCTATAGAATACCCCCAATAGTGTTGCTTCTCAACTCTGACTAAATGGATTTTGTCCTTGTCCCCTCAAGGACATCCCCACTTTCCAACACCACAGTGTCAGTGCTATCATCCCACCTCCCTTTTTCCTTCTCTATCTTTTCTGAAGGCTTTCTATCCTTGAATATTAATTGCCCAATTCTTACCATTTTTAAGTCACGTTTCCATCATATTCCCATGTGGCAATTTAAGCTTGTAGCTCACCAACTTTAATCACCACTCTTGGTGTTTACATATATGCATTGTAAACCTGGCTTTTTTCACTTGTGTCATGAGTCTTTGGAACTTTCTTCCTGAAAAGGTGGTGGAAGCAGAGTCTTTGAATATTTTTAAGGCAGAGGTAAATAGATTCTTGGTAGGCAAGAGGGTGATAGGTTATCAGAGATGGGTGGGATGCAGATCTCAGGTTACTTTCAGATCAGCCATGATCTTATTAAATGGCAGAGCAGGCTCAAGGGGCTGAATGGCGTACTCCTGCTCCTTGTTCGTATATGGAATGACTTCCTTCTCTAGTACTGTCCAAACACTCTAACTTTCAGCATCTTATTCCTCTTTTCTGCTTCTATATTCTGGTGCCCCCGCCCCTGTCAATTTAGTTTAAATCCTCCCCACACACTAGCGCCCCTCCCACAAGGACATTGGTCCCAGTCCTGTTGAGGTTCAAATCTCCCCTTTTGAATAGGGAGGTTGTAATGTCACTGGACCAGAAATCCAGAGACCCAGGGCAATACTCTGTGGACATGTTTTCAAATCCCACCATGGCAGCTAGTGGAATTTAAATTCAGTTAATAAATCTAGGATTAAGAAAATAGTCTTGGTAATAGTGACCAGGAAATCATTGATGATTGTCCCAAAAAAAACTCACATCTGGTTCACTAATGTCCCTTAGGGAAGGAAATCTGCTGTCCTTACCTGGTCTGGCCTACATGTGACTCCAGACCCACAGCAATGTGGTTGACTCTGAAATGGCCGAGCCAGACACTCAGTTGTAACAATCGGCTACAACGTCACAAAAAAGGAATGAAACCGGACAGACCACCCGGCATCGACCCAGGCACCGGAAACGATAACGGCATCTTAGCCCTGTCAACCCTGCAAAGTCCTCCTTACTAACATCTGGGGGTTGGTGCCAAAGTTGGGAGAGCATCTCACAGACTGGTCAAGAACAGCCTGACATAGTCATCCTCACGGAATCATATCTTACAGATAATGTCCCAGACACCACCATCACCATCCGTGGGTATGTCCTGACCCACCGGCAGGACAGACCCAGCAGAGGTGGGGGCACAGTGGTATACAGTCAGGAGGGAGTTTCCCTGGGAGTCCTCAACATCCACTCCAGACCCCATGAAGTCTCATAGTAAACATGGGCAAGGAAACCTCCTGCTGATTACCACGTACCGCCCTCCCTCAGCTGATGGATCAGTGCTCCCTCCATGTTGAACACCACTTGGAGGAAGCACTGAAGGTGGCGAGGGTACAGAATGTACTCTGGGTGGGGGACTTCAATGTCCATCACCAAGAGTGGCTCGGTAGCACCACTACTGACCGAGCTGGCCGAGTCCTAAAGGACATAACTGCTAGACTGGGTCTGCAGCAGGTGCTGAGGGAACCAACAAGAGGGAAAAACATACTTGACCTCATCCTCACCAACCTGCCTGCTGCAGATGCATCTGTCCATGGCAGTATCAGTAGGAGTGTCCACCACACAGTCATTGTGGAGATGAAGTCCTGCCTTCAAATTGAGGATACCCTCCATCGTGTTGTGTGGCACTACCACCGTGCTAAATGGGATCGATTTTGAACAGGTCTAGCAACTCAAGACTGGGCATCCATGAGGTGCTGTGGGCCATCAGCAGCAGCAGAATTGTTCTCGAACACAATCTGTAACCTCATGGCCCAGCATATCCCCCACTCTACCATTACCATCAAGCCAGGGGATCAACCCTGGTTCAATGAAGAGAGCAGGAGGGCATGTCAGGAGCAGCACCAGGCATACCTAAAAATGAGGTGTCAACCTGGTGAAGCTGCAACACAGGGATACTTGTGTGATGAACCCCCAAGAGAAAGAATAAAAAACTTACTTTAAATCAGTATTCGGAGGCTGGAAACTGCAGTTCCGAGCAGACCTTGGCCAGAAAATGGCCCCATGTGTGCAATACATTGCTTCAGATCTTTGGGTGAGGAACCGGCCGTGTGCGATGCACACTTCTTTCCTTTCACATCTTCAGATCGGAAACCAGGCCGGTCCCTGCACAGGAGCAGAGAAGGAAGAAGAAAAGGGAAACAGTGTGAAAAAGGAGGTTGGTGACCTGGAGACGAGCCTCATTCTGGGTAGGAGCAGGATATGGCAGGGGGACAGGGAGAAGGTCCCAGAACAAGAAGACCCCAAACCAGGGATTGTGGCAGAAAGAGGTCCCAGGAGGGCAGCCCAAGTTAAGGGACAAGGACAGAATTCTGAAGCAGGTATTGTTAAGCTAAGTTAAAAGTGAGGAGCAGAACAATTGGCTCCGAGTTAACGAGAAAGCTGAGGGGAGCAGCCTAGAAGCAAAATGAGCTCGAGAGAAGCCAGAAGATCCGAGGAGACAGCCAATGGTTGGTGACTCCTTATTGTGGACCGTCGGTGCAGTGGTGTTCTGCTTGGCATGACTGAATATCTGACAGGTGAAAGGAACTTTGGGAGGAGGGATTGAAACCCTGGGGGTGGATTCTTGTTGTAGACACCTCATTGGGAGCATTGTTTGGAGAGAGTTCCAAGGTGAGTCCTTCAAGCACGGAGACTGGAAAGGTAGAGTTTAATTGAGACTGGTTGGCTCAGCGTTTGGCGGGATTGATGAGAAACCCATAGGTTGGGATTTTCCAGCCCCAGGATCACCTATCATTGCGTTATTGAGTTACTTACCACAGAAACAGGCCCTTCGGCCCATCGTGTTTGTGCTGGCCATCAAGCACCTATCTACTAATCCCATTTTCCAGCACTTGGCCCATAGCCCTGTATGCTTTGGTGTTTCAGGTGCTCATCTAAATACTTCTGAAATGTTGTGAGGGTTCCTGCCTCTATCACCCCCTCAGGCAGTGTGTTCCAGATTCCAACCACCCTCTGGGTGAAAAATTCCCTCCTCAAACCCCCTCTAAACCTCCTGCCCCTTACCTTAAATCTATGCCCCCTGGTTATTGGTGCCTTCACTAAGGGGAAAAGTTTCTTCCTATCTAGTCTATCTGTGCCCCTTATAATTTTGTACGCCTCTGTCAGGTCACCCCTCAGCCTTCTCCGCTCAAAGGAAAACAACCCTAGCCTATCTAGTCTCTCTTCATAGCTGAAACGCTCCATCCGTGGCAACATCCTGGTGAATCTCCTAAGCACTTTCTCCAGTGCAATCACATCCTTCCTATAATGTGGCGACCAGAACTGCACACAGTGCTCCAGCTGTGGTCGATCTAGCATTTTATACAGTTCCAGCATAACCTCCCTGCTCTTATATTCTACACCTCGGCTAATAAAGGCCAGTATCGCATATGCCTTCTTAACCACCTTATCTACCTGTGCTGCTGCCTTCAGGGATCTGTGGTCATGTACACCAAGGTCCCTCTGATCCTCTGTACTTGCTAGGGTCCTACCATTCATTGTATATTCCCTTGCTGTGTTAGTCCTCCCAAAATGCATCACCTCACACTTCTCAGGATTAAATTCCATTTGCCACTGCTCTGCCCATCTCACCAGCCCATCTATATCACACTATTACAGGACTTTCCTCCTCACTATTTATGATACCACCAATTTTCGTGTCATCTGTGAACTTACGGATCATACCTCCTATATTCACATCTAAATCATTAATGTACACTATAAACAGCAAGAATCCCAGCACCGATCCCTGCGGTACACCATTTGTCACAGGCTTCCAATCACAAAAACAACCTTCGACCGTCACCCTCTGCCTCCTGCCACGAAACCAATTTTGGATCCAATTTGCCAAATTGCCCTAGATCCCATGGGCTCTGACCTTCTTCACCATTCTCCCATGTGGGACCTTGTCAAAAGCCTTACTGAAGTCCATGTAGACTACATCAACTACACTACCCTCATCTACACACCTGGTCACCTCCTTGAAAAATTCAATCAAATTTGTTAGACATGATCTCCCCCGAAAAAGCCAGGCTGACTATCCCTGATTAATCCCTGTCTCTCCAAGTGGAGATTAATCCTGTCCCTCAGAATTTTTTCCAATAGTCTCCCTACCGCTGATGTTAGACTCACTGGCCTATAGTTCCCTGGTTTATCCCCGCTACCCTTCTTGAATAACGGTACCATTGGTCCCATCGAATGTCAATGACATTGGGCTGTCCCACATACTGGGCCGAAAAACCCCCAGCATAGAACCTGTTTTTGTGGCATCTGTCACTTGCCTAACCACATTTCACCTATTAGGTCACATGTACCGCATACTTACCCTCAATATTAGAGTATAAGATAGATATTGTAAATTTTGTTATGTTTTTGAAGTTGTATCGGTACTTACCAACATACCAATATATGAACATAAGAATTAGGAGCAAGATGAGGCCACTCAGCCCCTCGAGCCTGCTCCACCATTCAATAAGATCATGGTTGATCTGAATGTAACCTCAATCCCACATTCCTGCCCACCCCCAATAACCTATCACCCTCTTGTTAATCTATCAACCACTGCCTTAAAACATTCAAAGACTCTGCATCCACTGCCTTTTGAGGAAGAGAGTTCCAAAGGCTCAGGACCCTATGAGAGAGAGAGAAATTCTCCTCATCTCTGTTTTAAATGGGCGACCCCTTATTTTTAAACAGTGACCCCTAGTTCTAGATTCTCCCACAAGAGGAAACATCCTCTCCACATCCCCCCTGTCAAGGTCCCTCAGGATTTTATGTGTTTCAATCAAATCACCCCTCACTCTTCTAAACTCCAGTGGATACAAGCCTAGAGTGTCCAACCTTTCCTCATAAGACAACCCACTCATTCCAGCGAAGCGATCCCACAACCAATAGATCAGATCTAAGCTCTGCAGTCCTCCCACATCCGGTCGTGAATGGTGTTGGACAATTAAACCACTCATTGGAAGAGGAGACTCCACAAATATCCCCTTTTCCCCTCAACGATGGAGGAGCCGAGCACATCAGTGCAAAAGATAAGGCTGAAGCATTAGCTACAATCTTCAGCCAGAAGTGCCAAGTGGATGATCCATCTCGGCCTTATTCAGAGGTCCCCAGCATCACAGATGCCAGTCTTCAGCTAATTCAATTCACTCTGCACGATATCAAAAAATGGCTGAAGGCACTGGATACTGCAAAGGCTATGGGCTCTGACAACATTCCAGCAATAGATGAAATATTAGAGAAAATTAACATAGAGACAGAGAAAGGAAGTACTAGCGGGTTTAGCAGCCTTAAAAGTGGATAAATCCTCAGGCCTGGATTAGATGTATCCCAGGCTGTTGAGGGAGGGAAGGGAAGAGATATCAGGGGCCCTGGCAGTAATTTTCAAATTCTCTCTGGCCACAGGTGAGGGGCCAGAGGACTGGACACTGCTAATGTTGTCAAATTATTAAAAAAAGAAGGAAGGGAATTACAGGCCAGTCAGTCTAACCCCGGTGGTGGGAAGTTACTGGAAAGAATTCTGAGGTACAGAATATATCTTGGAGAGACACGGATTAATCAGGGATGGTCAACATGGATTTGTTAAAGGAAGGTCGTGTTTGACAATTTTGATTGAATTTTTTGAGGAGGTACCCAGGAGTGTTGATGAGGGTAATGCATTTGATGTGGTCTACATGGACTTTAGCAAGGCTTTTAATAAAGTCCCTCATGGCAGACTGGTCAAGAAAGTAAGAGCCCATGGGATCCAAGGCAAAGTGGCACGTTGGATCCAAAATAAGCTGAGAGGCAGGAAGCAGAGGGTGATGGTAGAGGGATGTTTCAGTGACTGGGAGTCTGTTTCCAGTGGGGTTCCGCAGGGCTCGGTGCTGGGGCCCTTGCTGTTTGTGGTGTGGGTGAATGATTTGGACTTAAATGTAGGGAGTATGATCAAGAAGCTTGCAGGTGACACAAAAATGGACATCACTGCAGGAGTTCCTCAGGGTAGTGTCCTAGGCACAAACATCTTCAGCCGCTTCATCAATGACCTTCCTTCCATCATAAGGTCAGAAGTGGGGATGTTCACTGATGATTGCATAATGTTCAGCACCATTCGCGACTCCTCAGATACTGAAGCAGTCCATGTCCAAATGCAGCAAGACCTGGACAATATCCAGACTTGGGCTGACAAGTGGCAAGTAACATTCGCACCACACAAGTGTCAGGCAATGACCATCTCCAACAAGAGAGAATCCAACCATTGCTCGCGACATTCAATGGCATTACCATCACTGAATCCCCACTATCAACATCCTGGGGGTTTCCATTGACCAGAAACTGAACTGGACTAGCCATATAAATACTGTGGCTACAAGAGTGGGTCAGAGGCTAGGAATAATGTGAAGAATAACTCATCTCCTGACTCCCCAAAGCCTGTCCACCATCTACAAGGCACAAGTCAGGAGTGTGATGGAATACTCCCCACTTGCCTGGATGAGTGCAGCTCCCACAACACTCAAGAAGCTGGACACCGTCCAGGACAAAGCAGCAACTTGATTGGCATCACATCCACAAACATTCACTCCCTCCACCACCGACGCACAGTAGCAGAAGTGTGTACAATCTGCAAGATGCACTACAGGAACACACCAAGGCTCCTTAGACAGCACCTTCCAAACCCATGATCACTACCACCTAGAAGGACAAGGGCAGCAGATAGATGGGAACATCACCACCTAGAAATTCCCCTACAAGCTGGAGTTTTTTGATGAGGTAACAGAGAGCATTGGCGAGGGTAATGCTGTTGATGTGGTGTAAATCTGTTAAGGATATTATCAAATTGAAAGAAAAAATGTACATGAAGATTATTGGCAGGTCAGATGTACAAGAGAAAGCTAGTCAGATATACAAACCAGAGTTTCTATAAGATTTCAAATGAAAACGAGTAACTAAAGTGAGTGTTCGTCCCTTAGAGGGTAAGACTGGGGAATTAATAACAGGAAATGTGTAAATGGCGCAAGTGTTGAACAGATATGTCTGTCTTTAGTGTAGAAAACCCCAAAATTGCCAAGAATACTTGAGAATCAAGAGGTAACCTTGGTCAAAAAAGGTTGTAAGAATAAACCCAGCAATTACAGGCCAGTCAGTTTAACTTCAGTGACGGGCAAGATTCCAGAAACAATTATTCGGGATAAAATTTGTAGTCACATGGAAAAATATGGGTTGATAAGGAAGAGCCAGCTTGGATGTCTAAAGGGGAAATCATGTTTAACTAGCCTGCTGGAGTTTTTTGAAGAGGTAACAGAAAAGGTCGATGAGGGTAATGCTGTTGATGTGGTGTCCATGGACTTTGAAATGGCATTGGATACAGTGCCACACAACAGACTTGTAAGGAAAATTATTGCTCATGGAATAAAAGGGACAGTAGCAATGTGAATACAAAATTGGCTGAAAAATAGGAAGCAGAGGATAATGGTCAATTATATTTTTCAGGCTGGAGGAAGGTTTGTAGTGGAGTTCCCCAGAGTCGGTATTGGGACCCTTTTCCTGATATATATTAATATTCTGGATCTTGGTGTGCAGGGGATAATTTCTAAGTCGGCAGATGATACGAAGCTTGGGAGTGTTGTGAACTGTGAGGAGGACAGTGTGGAACTTCAAGAGAACGTGGACAATTTTGTGGAGTGGGCAGATAGGTGGCAAATTAAGTTCAATGCGGAGAAGTGTGAGGTGATGCATTTTGGTGGGAAGAATATGGACAGACAATTTGAAATGAGTGAAATTTTGAAGGGGGTGGGTGTATATGTGAATGTGGTAGGACAGGTGGAGAGAGCAGTTAATAAAGCATATAGCATCCTGGGCTTTATTAATAGGGGCATAGAGTACAAGAGCTGGGAGGTTATGCTGAATTTACGTATGACACTCGTTAGACCTCACCTGGAGCACAGTTCTGGGTGTCACACTACAGGATGTGAACACATTGGAGAGAGTGCAGAAGAGGTTTACGAGAATTGTTCCAGGGATGAGAAACTTCAGCAATCAGGATAGATTGGAGAGGTTGGGACTGTTCTCCTTGGAGAGAAGAAGACTAAGAGGAGATTTGATAGAGATTGTCAAAATCATGAGGGGGCTGGACAGAGTAGATAGGGAGAAGCTGTTCCCACTCGTAAAAGGATCAAGAACGAGAGGGCACAGATTTAAAGTGATTTGCAAAGGAAGCAAATGGGACGTGAGAAAAACTTTTTCACACAGCGAGTGGTTTGGGTCTGGAATGCATGGCCTGGAAGTGTGGTGGAGGCAGGTTCAATCGAGGCATTCAAGAGGGAATTAGATGATTATTTGAATAGAAACAATGTGCAGGGGTAGGGGGAAAAGGCAGGGCAATGACACTAGGTCATAATGCTCATTTGGAGAGCCAGTGCAGACATGATGGGCTGAATGGCCTCCTTCTGTGCCGTTAAAATTCTGTGATTCTGTGATAAAATGGAGGGAGGAACTTAAAATATTCATCATCACCAGGGTAACGATGCTGGGACAGCTTTTAGATTCAAATGATGACAAGTCTCACTGACCAGACGGCCTGCATCATAGGGTTTCAAAAGAAGTGGCTGCAGAGAATGGACGCATTGGTTATAATCTTCCAAAATTCCCTCGATCTGGAAAGGTCCCAGTGGATTGGAAAATAGCAAATGTAACATCTGTATTTTCTTTATTCGTAGACGGGATGTGGGCGTCACTGACTTGCGCATTTAATACCCATCCCTAATTGCCCTTGAGAAGGTGGTGGTGAGCTGCATTCTTGAACTGCTGCAGTCCATGTGGTGTGGGTACACCCACAGTGCTGTTAGGGAGGGGGTTCCAGGATTTTGACCCAGTGACAGTGAAGGATCTCAAGAAATGAGGGAGACAGAAAGCAGAAAACCATAGGCTAGTTAGCCTAACATCTGTCGTAGAGAAAATGCTGGAATTGATTACTGAGGTTAGCTCACAGGAAGCAGACAGTGGGGGTAAATGGGTCATTTTTGGATTGGTAACTAACTAATGGAGTGTCACAGGGATCAGTACTGGAGCCTCAACTATTTACAATTTATATCAATGACATGGCTGAAGGATCCGAATGTTTGGTAGAACTGGGGTCACTGTTTAAAAATAAGAGGCTGCTCAGAGGGTCAAGAGTCTTTGGAACTCTCCTCCTGAAAATGCGATGAAGCAGAGTGTTTCAACATTCTTAAGGCCGAAGTGGATAGATTCTTGGTAAACAAGGGGGTGATAGGTTATCGGCAGTAGGTGGAATGCAGATTGCAAATTACTATCAGGTCAGCCATGATCTGATTAAATGGGAGAGCAGGCTCGAGGGGCCGAATGGCCTACTCCTGCTCTTTGTACATGTGACATAGATAAGTTAAGTGAGTGAGCAGAAATTTGGCAGATGGAGTTTAATGTGGGAAAATGTGAACGTGTCCATTTTGGCAGGAAGAATAGAAAACAGCAAGTTATTTAAATGGAGAGAGATTGTAGAACCCTGAGGTACAGAGGGATCTGGGTGTCCTGGTACATGAATCAGGAAAGGTTAGTGTGCAGGTAAAGCAAGTGATTAGGAAGGCAAATGGAATGTTGGTTTTTATAGCAAGGCGAATGGAATATAAAAGTCGGGATGTTTTGCTACAGTTGTGCAGGCATTGGTGAGACCACATCTGGAGTACTGTATTCTCTGTACACCTTATTTAAGAAAGGAGGTTCTGACTTAAATAATTTGAACAGTTAGGAGCTAAATTAAAAAGTAGAACCTCCAAGGTAATAATCTCAGGATTACAACCTGAGCCATGGGCAAACTGGCATAGGCTCTACTGTAACACAGAATAAATCAGGAGATAATGAGGGCATGTAAAAAAGGCAGAATATTAATCATGGGTGACTTAAATAAGGGTAATTTCAAAAGAATGAGGGCAGAGTTGGCTGGAGTGGACTGTGAAAGGACTTTAGCAATAAAGATGGTTGTTGAACAAAGGCAGAAGTTTAAGAAAATAGCTCGTGACTCACAACAAAAATATATCCCAGTGAGGAAGAAGGATTTAGGAAGGGGATAAACCAACCATGGGTAACCAAGGAAGTTAAGGATAGTGTCAAAGTGAAACAAAAAACATACAATGTAGCAAAAATTAGTGGTAAGACAGAGGATTGGGACATTTTAAAAACCAACAAAAGATGACCAAAAAAAAAAAGAGGGAGAAAATAAACTTTGAGGGTAAACCAGCAAGTAATATAAAAATGGACAGTAGGATCTTCTTTAAATATATAAATAGGAAGATAGAGGCCAAAATCAGTATAGGCCCCTTAGAGAATGAGGCCAGGGAGATAATAATGGGGAACCAGGAAATGGCAGAGGAGTTGAATAAATACTTTGCATCAGTCTTCATGGTAGAAGATACCAATAGCTTTCCAAAAATACTAAATAATCAAGGGGTAAAAGCGGAGGAGGAAATAACTACAAAAACTATCACTAGAGAAAAAGTACTGGGGAATCTAATGGGACTAAAGGTCGATAAGTCCCCTGGACCTGATGAGTTGCATCTAGGATATTAAAGGAAGTAGCTACAGAGATAACAGATACATTGGTAGTAATCTTCCAAGAATCCTTAGATTCTGGAAAAGTCCCATAGGATTGGAAAACTGCCAATGTAACACACTTATTCAAAAAGGGAGGGAGACAAAAAACAGGTAACTATAGGCC
Organism: Carcharodon carcharias; assembly: GCF_017639515.1. Classification (NCBI taxonomy): domain Eukaryota; kingdom Metazoa; phylum Chordata; class Chondrichthyes; order Lamniformes; family Lamnidae; genus Carcharodon; species Carcharodon carcharias. Next base: position 195,098,107 of record NC_054472.1, read on the forward strand.
AAAACAAAAACAGAATTACCTGGAAAAACTCAGCAGGTCTGGCAGCATCGGCGGAGAAGAAAAGAGTTGACGTTTCGAGTCCTCATGACCCTTCGACAGTTCTGTCAAAGGGTCATGAGGACTCGAAACGTCAACTCTTTTCTTCTCCGCCGATGCTGCCAGACCTGCTAAGTTTTTCCAGGTAATTCTGTTTTTGTTTTGGATTTCCAGCATCCGCAGTTTTTTTGTTTTTATAACTATAGGCCAGTTAGCTTAACATCTGTCATTGGGAAAATGTTAGAGTCTATTATAAAGGATGTAATAGCAGAGCATTTAGAAATACATAATCTAATCAAGCAGAATCAGCATGGCTTCATGAAGGGGAAATCATGCCTGACAAATTTATTAGAATTCTTTGAGGAGGTAACAAGCAGGATAGATAAATGGGAACCAGGGGATGTAATACATTTGGATTTCCAAAAGGTGTTCGATAAGATATCACACATAAGGCTGCTTAATAAGGTAAGAGCCCATGGTGTTGGGGGTAGTATAGTAGCATGGATAGAGGACTGGCTAACTAATAGAAGACAGAGAGTTGGGATTCGGGGGGCATTTTCAGGATGGCAACAGTTTTGGTCCCCTTATCTAAGGAAAGATATACTGGCATTGGAGGCAGTCCAGAGAAGAGTCATTAGGTTAATCCTGGGTAAGGAGGGATTTTCTTATGAGGTGCGGTTGAGTAGGTTGGGCTTGTATTCATTGGAGTTTAGAAGAATGAGAAGTGACCTTATTGAAACATATAAGATTCTTAGGGGGCTTGACAGGGTAGATGCTGAGAGGTTATTTCACTTTGTGGGAGAGTCTAGGACCAGAGGGCTTAATCTCAGAGTAAGGGTCACCCATTTAAAACTGAGATGAGGAGGAATTTCTTCTCTCAGAGGGTAGTCAATCTGTGGAATTCTTTACCACGGAGGGCTGTAGAGGCTGGGTCGTTAAATATATTCAAGGCTGAGATAGACAGATTTTTAATCAGTTAGAGAATCAAGGATTATGGGGAAAAGGCAGGAAAGTGGAGTTGAGGATTATCAGATCAGCCTTGATCACATTGAATGGGGGAGGGCAGACACGATGGGCTGAATGGCCTACTTCTGCTCCTACATCTTATGGGTCATCTTAGGAAAGGATATAAATGTGTTAGAAGCAGTTCAGAAAAGGTTCACTCCATTGAGTCCTGGGATGGGGGCTGGGTCTTTGAATTGATTCAAGGCAGAGTTGGATTTTTGATTAACAAGTGAGTCAAGGATTATGTGGAGTGGACAGGAATGTGGAGCTGAGACCACAATCTGATCAGCCATGAGCTTGTTGAATGGTGGAGCAGGCTTGAGGGGCCAAGTGGCCTATTCCTCCCCCTTAATTCTTCTGTTCTTGTGGTGTACCTGGGCTTCCAAAAGGCATTTGACACAGTGCCACATGACAGACTTGTGAGAAAAGTTATAGCTCATTGAATAAGAGGAACAGTAGCAACATGGATACAAAATTGGCTGAATGACAGGAAACAGAGAGTAATGGTCAATGGATATTTTTCAGACTGGAGGATGGTTTGTAGTGGAGTTCCCCAGAGGTCAGTGTTGGGACCCTTGCTTTTCCTGATATATATTAATGATCTAGACCTTGGTGCGCAGGGGACAATTTCAATATCTATTGATAAGAAACTTGGAAACATTGTTAACCAGGACAAAGCAGCCACTTGATTGGCACCACATCCACAAACATTCACTCCCTCCACCACCGACGCACAGTAGCAGCAGTGTGTACCATCTACAAGATGCACTGCAGGAATTCACCAAGGTTCCTTCCAAACCCACGACCACTACCATCTAGAAAGACAAGGGCAACTGATAGATGGGAACACCACCACCTGGAAGTTCCCCTCCAAGTCACTCACCATCCTGACTTGGAAATATATCGGCCGTTCCTTCACTGTCACTGGGTCAAAATCCTGGAATACCCTCCCTAACAGCGCTGTGGGTGTACCTACACCACATGGACTGCAGCAATTCAAGAAAGCAGCTCATCACCACCTTCTCAAGGGCAACAAGGGATGGGCAATAAATGCTGGCCCAGCCAGCGAAGCCCACATCCCATGAATGAATTTTTTAAAAAAATAACCATGAGGTGGACAGTGTAGAACATCAAAGGATCACAAACAAGCTGGTGGAGTGGGTGGACTGGGTGAAATTTAATGCAGATTAATGTAAAATGAACCAGTTTGGTAGGAAGAACATGGAGAGACAGTGTGAAATAAAGGGTACAATTGTAAAGGGAGTGCAGGAAGGAGGTGTCCCTGGGTGTACTTGTGCATAAATCATTGAAGATGGTAGGACAGGTTGAGAGAACAGTTAATAAAGCATAAAGTATCCTGGGCTTTATTAATAGGGGCATAGAGTACAAGAGCAGGGAGGTTATGTTAAATGTGTACAAAACATTGCTTCAGCCTCAGTTAGAGTCTGGTGTCCAGTGTGATGTAAAGGCATTGGGAGAGAGTAAAGAAATTCTTGGAGAAGGGAAGATTGAAAGGAGGTATTCGAAATCATGAAGGGTCTGGGCCGAGTCAAAAGAGAGAAAAAACTGCTCCCAATGCTGGAAGGATAGAGAGTGAGAGGATGGAGGTTTAAAGTTATTAATATTCAAGAGGGAACTGGATCATTATCTGACAAGGAAGAATGTGCAGGGCTACAGGGAGAAGGAGGCTGAGTGGCACAAGGTGAATTGCCCCTTCAGAGAGCTAGTACAGACACGACAGGCTGAATGGCCTCCTCCTGTGTTGTAACCATCCTGTGATTCAGGGAGCATCGTGTACATAGCATTGCCGCTTTGTGACGTGTGTACAGGATGTCAGCAAGTTTACACTACATCAGTCAGGAGCGACCCAGTATATAAAACATTGTGCACCATGTACACAATGAGTTTTGACACATGTGTTGCTATTCATAAATATCTGTGTGAATTCTCATTCTTGTAGGTACCAGTGTGAATAGTAGCTGGAGTCTATATCCAGGTGCTGAGGACTGGACGTATACAGAGGCAGGAGAGAGTGTGGAAATCGGATGTGAGAACTGGTGAGCTCGTTCCCCATTATTCCCAAATATCGACTGTTTCCCTGATAGCAAAGCACCAACATAGAGAGCACAGGGTGAAGCCCCTCCCCCAGTGGGACAGTGCCCCGCCCCCAGTGGGACAGGGCCCCGCCCCCAGGGTCACACAACCCCTCCCCCATGGATCAGAGCCCCGCCCCCAGAGTCACATAGCACCACCCCCAGGGAACACATGCCCCCCGCCCCCAGGGAACACACGGTCCCCTCCCCCCAGGGAACACATGCCCCCCGCCCCCAGGGAACACACGCCCTCTGCCCCCAGGGAACACACGGCCCCCTCGCGCCAGGGAACACTCGGCCCCCTCGCTCTAGGGAACACACGGCCCCCTCGCTCCAGGGAACACACGGCCCCCTTGCTCTAGGGAACACACGGCCCCCTCGCTCCAGGGAACACACGGCCCCCTCGCTCCAGGGAACACACGGCCCCCTCGCTCCAGGGAACACACGGCCCCCTCGCTCCAGGGAACACACGGCCCCCTCGCTCCAGGGAACACACGGTCCCCTCCCCCCAGGGAACACATGCCCCCCGCCCCCAGGGAACACATGCCCCCCGCCCCCAGGGAACACATGCCCCCCGCCCCCAGGGAACACACGGTCCCCTCCCCCCAGGGAACACATGCCCCCCGCCCCCAGGGAACACACGCCCTCTGCCCCCAGGGAACACACGGCCCCCTCGCTCCAGGGAACACTCGGCCCCCTCGCTCTAGGGAACACACGGCCCCCTCGCTCCAGGGAACACACGGCCCCCTCCCCCCAGGGAACACATGCCCCCGCCCCCAGGGAACACACGCCCTCTGCCCCCAGGGAACACACGGCCCCCTCGCTCCAGGGAACACTCGGCCCCCTCGCTCCAGGGAACACACGGCCCCCTCGCTCCAGGGAACACACGGCCCCCTCGCTCCAGGGAACACACGGCCCCCTCGCTCCAGGGAACACACGGCCCCCTCGCTCCAGGGAACACACGGTCCCCTCCCCCCAGGGAACACATGCCCCCCCGCCCCCAGGGAACACATGCCCCCCGCCCCCAGGGAACACATGCCCCCCGCCCCCAGGGAACACACGGTCCCCTCCCCCCAGGGAACACATGCCCCCCGCCCCCAGGGAACACACGCCCTCTGCCCCCAGGGAACACACGGCCCCCTCGCTCCAGGGAACACTCGGCCCCCTCGCTCTAGGGAACACACGGCCCCCTCGCTCCAGGGAACACACGGCCCCCTCCCCCCAGGGAACACATGCCCCCGCCCCCAGGGAACACACGCCCTCTGCCCCCAGGGAACACACGGCCCCCTCGCTCCAGGGAACACTCGGCCCCCTCGCTCCAGGGAACACACGGCCCCCTCGCTCCAGGGAACACACGGCCCCCTCGCTCCAGGGAACACACGGCCCCCTCGCTCCAGGGAACACACGGCCCCCTCGCTCCAGGGAACACACGGTCCCCTCCCCCCAGGGAACACATGCCCGCCGCCCCCAGGGAACACATGCCCCCCGCCCCCAGGGAACACATGCCCCCCGCCCCCAGGGAACACACGGTCCCCTCCCCCCAGGGAACACATGCCCCCCGCCCCCAGGGAACACACGCCCTCTGCCCCCAGGGAACACACGGCCCCCTCGCTCCAGGGAACACTCGGCCCCCTCGCTCTAGGGAACACACGGCCCCCTCGCTCCAGGGAACACACGGCCCCCTCCCCCCAGGGAACACATGCCCCCGCCCCCAGGGAACACACGCCCTCTGCCCCCAGGGAACACACGGCCCCCTCGCTCCAGGGAACACTCGGCCCCCTCGCTCCAGGGAACACACGGCCCCCTCGCTCCAGGGAACACACGGCCCCCTCGCTCCAGGGAACACACGGCCCCCTCGCTCCAGGGAACACACGGCCCCCTCGCTCCAGGGAACACACGGTCCCCTCCCCCCAGGGAACACATGCCCCCCCGCCCCCAGGGAACACATGCCCCCCGCCCCCAGGGAACACATGCCCCCCGCCCCCAGGGAACACACGGTCCCCTCCCCCCAGGGAACACATGCCCCCCGCCCCCAGGGAACACACGCCCTCTGCCCCCAGGGAACACACGGCCCCCTCGCTCCAGGGAACACTCGGCCCCCTCGCTCTAGGGAACACACGGCCCCCTCGCTCCAGGGAACACACGGCCCCCTCCCCCCAGGGAACACATGCCCCCGCCCCCAGGGAACACACGCCCTCTGCCCCCAGGGAACACACGGCCCCCTCGCTCCAGGGAACACTCGGCCCCCTCGCTCCAGGGAACACACGGCCCCCTCGCTCCAGGGAACACACGGCCCCCTCGCTCCAGGGAACACACGGCCCCCTCGCTCCAGGGAACACACGGCCCCCTCGCTCCAGGGAACACACGGTCCCCTCCCCCCAGGGAACACATGCCCGCCGCCCCCAGGGAACACATGCCCCCCGCCCCCAGGGAACACATGCCCCCCGCCCCCAGGGAACACACGGTCCCCTCCCCCCAGGGAACACATGCCCCCCGCCCCCAGGGAACACACGCCCTCTGCCCCCAGGGAACACACGGCCCCCTCGCTCCAGGGAACACTCGGCCCCCTCGCTCTAGGGAACACACGGCCCCCTCGCTCCAGGGAACACACGGCCCCCTCCCCCCAGGGAACACATGCCCCCGCCCCCAGGGAACACACGCCCTCTGCCCCCAGGGAACACACGGCCCCCTCGCTCCAGGGAACACTCGGCCCCCTCGCTCCAGGGAACACACGGCCCCCTCGCTCCAGGGAACACACGGCCCCCTCGCTCCAGGGAACACACGGCCCCCTCGCTCCAGGGAACACACGGCCCCCTCGCTCCAGGGAACACACGGTCCCCTCCCCCCAGGGAACACATGCCCCCCGCCCCCAGGGAACACATGCCCCCCGCCCCCAGGGAACACATGCCCCCCGCCCCCAGGGAACACACGGTCCCCTCCCCCCAGGGAACACATGCCCCCCGCCCCCAGGGAACACACGCCCTCTGCCCCCAGGGAACACACGGCCCCCTCGCTCCAGGGAACACTCGGCCCCCTCGCTCTAGGGAACACACGGCCCCCTCGCTCCAGGGAACACACGGCCCCCTCCCCCCAGGGAACACATGCCCCCGCCCCCAGGGAACACACGCCCTCTGCCCCCAGGGAACACACGGCCCCCTCGCTCCAGGGAACACTCGGCCCCCTCGCTCCAGGGAACACACGGCCCCCTCGCTCCAGGGAACACACGGCCCTCTCCCCCCAGGGAACACACAAAGCCTGCAGGAACAGGCCTGTCTGAGTTGCTGTCTCATGACGGTCACTAGTTTGTCTCTATTTTCAGTACGTGTGTGAATGGTGTTCTGGACTGTGTCCCACATTCTGCCTGTCAGTTAAATGGAGGCTGGAGCAGTTGGAGCCCGTGGACACCCTGCTCAGAGCCTTGTGGAGGAGGCTCCCAACACAGGATTCGAGAGTGTGACAGCCCAAGGCCCCAAAATGGTGGAACAGGATGTCCAGGGTCACCTGACCAGAGGAGAGAATGCAACAAGAAGCAGTGTGGAGGTGAGGCACTGGAGTCAGATCTATAGGCACATCAAAACACGCAACACGGGGAGCTTCATCAAAACACGCAACACGGGGAGCTCCATCAAAACACGCAACACGGGGAGCTCCATCAAAACACGCAACACGGGGAGCTTCATCAAAACACGCAACACGGGGAGCTCCATCAAAACACGCAACACGGGGAGCTTCATCAAAACACGCAACACGGGGAGCTCCATCAAAACACGCAACACGGGGAGCTTCATCAAAACACGCAACACGGGGAGCTTCATCAAAACACGCAACACGGGGAGCTCCATCAAAACACGCAACACATGGAGCTTCATCAAAACACGCAACACGGGGAGCTTCATCAAAACACGCAACACAGGGAGCTCCATCAAAACACGCAACACAGGGAGCTCCATCAAAACACGCAACACGGGGAGCTCCATCAAAACACGCAACACGGGGAGCCCTATCAAAACACGCAACACGGGGAGCTTCATCAAAACACGCAACACGGGGAGCTTCATCAAAACACGCAACACAGGGAGCTCCATCAAAACACGCAACACGGGGAGCTTCATCAAAACACGCAACACGGGGAGCTTCATCAAAACACGCAACACAGGGAGCTCCATCAAAACACGCAACACGGGGAGCTCCATCAAAACACGCAACACGGGGAGCTCCATCAAAACACGCAACACGGGGAGCTTCATCAAAACACGCAACACGGGGAGCTCCATCAAAACACGCAACACGGGGAGCTCCATCAAAACACGCAACACGGGGAGCTCCATCAAAACACGCAACACGGGGAGCCCTATCAAAACACGCAACACGGGGAGCTTCATCAAAACACGCAACACGGGGAGCCCTATCAAAACACGCAACACAGGGAGCTCCATCAAAACACGCAACACGGGGAGCTTCATCAAAACACGCAACACGGGGAGCTCCATCAAAACACGCAACACGGGGAGCTTCATCAAAACACGCAACACGGGGAGCTTCATCAAAACACGCAACACGGGGAGCTCCATCAAAACACGCAACACGGGGAGCTCCATCAAAACACGCAACACGGGGAGCCCTATCAAAACACGCAACACGGGGAGCTTCATCAAAACACGCAACACAGGGAGCTCCATCAAAACACGCAACACGGGGAGCTCCATCAAAACACGCAACACGGGGAGCTCCATCAAAACACGCAACACGGGGAGCTCCATCAAAACACGCAACACGGGGAGCTCCATCAAAACACGCAACACGGGGAGCCCTATCAAAACACGCAACACAGGGAGCTCCATCAAAACACGCAACACGGGGAGCTCCATCAAAACACGCAACACGGGGAGCCCTATCAAAACACGCAACACAGGGAGCTCCATCAAAACACGCAACACGGGGAGCTCCATCAAAACACGCAACACGGGGAGCTCCATCAAAACACGCAACACGGGGAGCTCCATCAAAACACGCAACACGGGGAGCTCCATCAAAACACGCAACACATGGAGCTCCATCAAAACACGCAACACGGGGAGCTCCATCAAAACACGCAACACATGGAGCTCCATCAAAACACGCAACACGGGGAGCTCCATCAAAACACGCAACACGGGGAGCTCCATCAAAACACGCAACACGGGGAGCTCCATCAAAACACGCAACACGGGGAGCTCCATCAAAACACGCAACACGGGGAGCTCCATCAAAACACGCAACACGGGGAGCTCCATCAAAACACGCAACACGGGGAGCCCTATCAAAACACGCAACACCGGGAGCTCCATCAAAACACGCAACACGGGGAGCTTCATCAAAACACGCAACACGGGGAGCTCCATCAAAACACGCAACACGGGGAGCTCCATCAAAACACGCAACACGGGGAGCTCCATCAAAACACGCAACACGGGAGCTCCATCAAAACACGCAACACGGGGAGCTCCATCAAAACACGCAACACGGGGAGCTCCATCAAAACACGCAACACGGGGAGCTCATCAAAACACGCAACACGGGGAGCCCTATCAAAACACGCAACACAGGGAGCTCCATCAAAACACGCAACACAGGGAGCTCCATCAAAACACGCAACACGGGGAGCTCCATCAAAACACGCAACACGGGGAGCTCCATCAAAACACGCAACACGGGGAGCCCTATCAAAACACGCAACACAGGGAGCTCCATCAAAACACGCAACACGGGGAGCTCCATCAAAACACGCAACACGGGGAGCCCTATCAAAACACGCAACACAGGGAGCTCCATCAAAACACGCAACACGGGGAGCTCCATCAAAACACGCAACACATGGAGCTTCATCAAAACACGCAACACGGAGAGCTTCATCAAAACACGCAACACGGGGAGCTTCATCAAAACACGCAACACGGGGAGCTCCATCAAAACACGCAACACGGGGAGCCCTATCAAAACACGCAACACAGGGAGCTCCATCAAAACACGCAACACGGGGAGCTCCATCAAAACACGCAACACGGGGAGCTCCATCAAAACACGCAACACGGGGAGCTTCATCAAAACACGCAACACAGGGAGCTCCATCAAAACACGCAACACGGGGAGCTCCATCAAAACACGCAACACGGGGAGCTCCATCAAAACACGCAACACGGGGAGCTTCATCAAAACACGCAACACGGGGAGCTCCATCAAAACACGCAACACGGGGAGCCCTATCAAAACACGCAACACAGGGAGCTCCATCAAAACACGCAACACGGGGAGCTCCATCAAAACACGCAACACGGGGAGCCCTATCAAAACACGCAACACAGGGAGCTCCATCAAAACACGCAACACGGGGAGCTCCATCAAAACACGCAACACGGGGAGCTCCATCAAAACACGCAACACGGGGAGCCCTATCAAAACACGCAACACAGGGAGCTCCATCAAAACACGCAACACGGGGAGCTCCATCAAAACACGCAACACGGGGAGCTCCATCAAAACACGCAACACGGGGAGCTCCATCAAAACACGCAACACGGGGAGCTCCATCAAAACACGCAACACGGGGAGCTCCATCAAAACACGCAACACGGGGAGCTCCATCAAAACACGCAACACGGGGAGCTCCATCAAAACACGCAACACGGGGAGCTCCATCAAAACACGCAACATGGGGAGCTCCATCAAAACACGCAACACGGGGAGCTCCATCAAAACACGCAACACGGGGAGCTCCATCAAAACACGCAACACGGGGAGCTCCATCAAAACACGCAACACGGGGAGCCCTATCAAAACACGCAACACAGGGAGCTCCATCAAAACACGCAACACGGGGAGCTTCATCAAAACACGCAACACGGGGAGCTCCATCAAAACACGCAACACGGGGAGCTCCATCAAAACACGCAACACGGGGAGCTCCATCAAAACACGCAACACGGGGAGCTCCATCAAAACACGCAACACGGGGAGCCCTATCAAAACACGCAACACAGGGAGCTCCATCAAAACACGCAACACGGGGAGCTCCATCAAAACACGCAACACGGGGAGCCCTATCAAAACACGCAACACAGGGAGCTCCATCAAAACACGCAACACGGGGAGCTCCATCAAAACACGCAACACGGGGAGCTCCATCAAAACACGCAACACGGGGAGCTCCATCAAAACACGCAACACAGGGAGCTCCATCAAAACACGCAACACAGGGAGCTCCATCAAAACACGCAACACGGGGAGCTCCATCAAAACACGCAACACAGGGAGCTCCATCAAAACACGCAACACGGGGAGCTCCATCAAAACACGCAACACGGGGAGCTCCATCAAAACACGCAACACGGGGAGCTCCATCAAAACACGCAACACGGGGAGCTCCATCAAAACACGCAACACGGGGAGCTTCATCAAAACACGCAACACGGGGAGCTCCATCAAAACACGCAACACGGGGAGCTTCATCAAAACACGCAACACGGGGAGCCCTATCAAAACACGCAACACAGGGAGCTCCATCAAAACACGCAACACGGGGAGCTCCATCAAAACACGCAACACGGGGAGCTCCATCAAAACACGCAACACGGGGAGCTCCATCAAAACACGCAACACGGGGAGCTTCATCAAAACACGCAACACGGGGAGCTCCATCAAAACACGCAACACAGGGGAGCTCCATCAAAACACGCAACACGGGGAGCTCCATCAAAACACGCAACACGGGGAGCTCCATCAAAACACGCAACACGGGGAGCTCCATCAAAACACGCAACACGGGGAGCTCCATCAAAACACGCAACACAGGGAGCTCCATCAAAACACGCAACACGGGGAGCTCCATCAAAACACGCAACACAGGGGAGCTCCATCAAAACACGCAACACGGGGAGCTCCATCAAAACACGCAACACGGGGAGCTCATCAAAACACGCAACACGGGGAGCTCCATCAAAACACGCAACACAGGGAGCTCCATCAAAACACGCAACACGGGGAGCTCCATCAAAACACGCAACACAGGGGAGCTCCATCAAAACACGCAACACGGGGAGCTCCATCAAAACACGCAACACGGGGAGCTCCATCAAAACACGCAACACGGGGAGCTCCATCAAAACACGCAACACGGGGAGCTCCATCAAAACACGCAACACAGGGAGCTCCATCAAAACACGCAACACGGGGAGCCCTATCAAAACACGCAACACGGGGAGCTCCATCAAAACACGCAACACGGGGAGCTCCATCAAAACACGCAACACAGGGAGCTCCATCAAAACACGCAACACAGGGAGCTCCATCAAAACACGCAACACGGGGAGCTTCATCAAAACACGCAACACAGGGAGCTCCATCAAAACACGCAACACGGGGAGCTCCATCAAAACACGCAACACGGGGAGCTCCATCAAAACACGCAACACGGGGAGCTCCATCAAAACACGCAACACGGGGAGCTCCATCAAAACACGCAACACGGGGAGCTCCATCAAAACACGCAACACGGGGAGCTCCATCAAAACACGCAACACGGGGAGCTCCATCAAAACACGCAACACGGGGAGCTCCATCAAAACACGCAACACGGGGAGCTCCATCAAAACACGCAACACGGGGAGCTCCATCAAAACACGCAACACGGGGAGCTCCATCAAAACACGCAACACGGGGAGCTCCATCAAAACACGCAACACGGGGAGCCTCATCAAAACACGCAACACAGGGAGCTCCATCAAAACACGCAACACGGGGAGCTCCATCAAAACACGCAACACGGGGAGCTCCATCAAAACACGCAACACGGGAGCTCCATCAAAACACGCAACACGGGGAGCTCCATCAAAACACGCAACACAGGGAGCTCCATCAAAACACGCAACACGGGGAGCTCCATCAAAACACGCAACACGGGGAGCTCCATCAAAACACGCAACACGGGGAGCTCCATCAAAACACGCAACACGGGGAGCTCCATCAAAACACGCAACACGGGGAGCTCCATCAAAACACGCAACACGGGGAGCTCCATCAAAACACGCAACACGGGGAGCTCCATCAAAACACGCAACACGGGGAGCTCCATCAAAACACGCAACACGGGGAGCTCCATCAAAACACGCAACACGGGGAGCTCCATCAAAACACGCAACACGGGGAGCTCCATCAAAACACGCAACACGGGGAGCTCCATCAAAACACGCAACACAGGGAGCTCCATCAAAACACGCAACACGGGGAGCTCCATCAAAACACGCAACACGGGGAGCTCCATCAAAACACGCAACACGGGGAGCTCCATCAAAACACGCAACACGGGGAGCTCCATCAAAACACGCAACACGGGGAGCTCCATCAAAACACGCAACACGGGGAGCTCCATCAAAACACGCAACACGGGGAGCTCCATCAAAACACGCAACACGGGGAGCTCCATCAAAACACGCAACACGGGGAGCTCCATCAAAACACGCAACACAGGGAGCTCCATCAAAACACGCAACACGGGGAGCTCCATCAAAACACGCAACACGGGGAGCTCCATCAAAACACGCAACACGGGGAGCTCCATCAAAACACGCAACACGGGGAGCTCCATCAAAACACGCAACACGGGGAGCTTCATCAAAACACGCAACACGGGGAGCTCATCAAAACACGCAACACGGGGAGCTTCATCAAAACACGCAACACGGGGAGCTCCATCAAAACACGCAACACGGGAGCTTCATCAAAACACGCAACACGGGGAGCTCCATCAAAACACGCAACACGGGGAGCTCCATCAAAACACGCAACACGGGGAGCTCCATCAAAACACGCAACACGGGGAGCTCCATCAAAACACGCAACACGGGGAGCTCCATCAAAACACGCAACACGGGGAGCTCCATCAAAACACGCAACACGGGGAGCCCTATCAAAACACGCAACACGGGGAGCTCCATCAAAACACGCAACACGGGGAGCTTCATCAAAACACGCAACACGGGGAGCTTCATCAAAACACGCAACACGGGGAGCTCCATCAAAACACGCAACACGGGGAGCTTCATCAAAACACGCAACACGGGGAGCTCCATCAAAACACGCAACACGGGGAGCTCCATCAAAACACGCAACACGGGGAGCCCTATCAAAACACGCAACACGGGGAACTCCATCAAAACACGCAACACGGGGAGCTCCATCAAAACACGCAACACGGGGAGCTCCATCAAAACACGCAACACGGGGAGCTCCATCAAAACACGCAACACGGGGAGCTTCATCAAAACACGCAACACGGGGAGCTCCATCAAAACACGCAACACGGGGAGCTCCATCAAAACACGCAACACGGTGAGCCCTATCAAAACACGCAACACGGGGAGCTCCATCAAAACACGCAACACGGGGAGCCCTATCAAAACACGCAACACGGGGAGCTCCATCAAAACACGCAACACGGGGAGCTCCATCAAAACACGCAACACGGGGAGCTCCATCAAAACACGCAACACGGGGAGCCCTATCAAAACACGCAACACGGGGAGCTCCATCAAAACACGCAACACGGGGAGCTCCATCAAAACACGCAACACGGGGAGCTCCATCAAAACACGCAACATGGGGAGCTCCATCAAAACACGCAACACGGGGAGCTCCATCAAAACACGCAACACAGGGAGCTCCATCAAAACACGCAACACATGGAACTCCATCAAAACACGCAACACGGGGAGCTCCATCAAAACACGCAACATGGGGAGCTCCATCAAAACACGCAACACGGGGAGCTCCATCAAAACACGCAACACGGTGAGCCCTATCAAAACACGCAACACATGGAACTCCATCAAAACACGCAACACGGGGAGCTCCATCAAAACACGCAACACGGGGAGCTTCATCAAAACACGCAACACAGGGAGCTCCATCAAAACACGCAACACAGGGAGCTCCATCAAAACACGCAACACGGGGAGCCCTATCAAAACACGCAACACGGGGAGCTCCATCAAAACACGCAACACGAGGAGCTCCATCAAAACACGCAACACAGGGAGCTCCATCAAAACACGCAACACGGGGAGCTCCATCAAAACACGCAACACGGGGAGCTCCATCAAAACACGCAACACGGGGAGCTCCATCAAAACACGCAACACGGGGAGCTCCATCAAAACACGCAACACAGGGAGCTCCATCAAAACACGCAACACGGGGAGCTCCATCAAAACACGCAACACGGGGAGCCCTATCAAAACACGCAACACATGGAACTCCATCAAAACACGCAACACGGGGAGCTCCATCAAAACACGCAACACGGGGAGCCCTATCAAAACACGCAACACATGGAACTCCATCAAAACACGCAACACGGGGAGCTCCATCAAAACACGCAACACAGGGAGCTCCATCAAAACACGCAACACGGGGAGCTCCATCAAAACACGCAACACGGGGAGCTCCATCAAAACACGCAACACGGGGAGCTCCATCAAAACACGCAACACGGGGAGCTCCATCAAAACACGCAACACATGGAACTCCATCACATCAAAACATAGAAACATAGAAACCAGGAGCAGGAGTAGGCCATTTGGCCCTTCGAGCCTGCTCCACCATTCATTATGATCATGGCTGATCATCCACTCAATAGCCTGCTCAACAAAAACAGAATTACCTGGAAAAACTCAGCAGGTCTGGCAGCATCGGCGGAGAAGAAAAGAGTTGACGTTTCGAGTCCTCATGACCCTTCGACAGAACTTGCGTTCGAGTCCAAGAAAGAGTTGAAATATAAGTTGGTTTAAGGTGTGTGTGTGGGGGGCGGAGAGATAGAGAGACAGAGAGGTGGAGGGGGGGGGTGTGGTTGTAGGGACAAACAAGCAGTGATAGAAGCAGCTCATCAAAAGATGTCAACGACAATAGTACAATAGCAAACACTAGGAGGGAAATGGAAAGCAAGGAAGGTGAGCAAGACAACAGAGAGATACATTTCCCTCCTAGTGTTTGCTATTGTACTATTGTCGTTGACATCTTTTGATGAGCTGCTTCTATCACTGCTTGTTTGTCCCTACAACCACACCCCCGCCCCCCCGCTCCACCTCTTTGTCTCTCTATCTCTCCGCCCCCCACACACACACCTTAAACCAGCTTATATTTCAACTCTTTCTTGGACTCGAACGCAAGTTCTGTCAAAGGGTCATGAGGACTCGAAACGTCAACTCTTTTCTTCTCCGCCAATGCTGCCAGACCTGCTGAGTTTTTCCAGGTAATTCTGTTTTTGTTTTGGATTTCCAGCATCCGCAGTTTTTTTGTTTTTATCTCTGTGTTTAATTGACTGCCACTGCTCTTCAAGAAATGCCTACCTCCTTGAAGAAGTTCTGTTCCTCTCTGCGACAAGATTTCCGTATCTCTCTGTTGTCTTGCTCACCTTCCTTGCTTTCCATTTCCCTCCTAGTGTTTGCTATTGTACTATTGTCGTTGACATCTTTTGATGAGCTGCTTCTATCACTGCTTGTTTGTCCCTACAACCACACCCCCGCCCCCCCGCTCCACCTCTTTGTCTCTCTATCTCTCCGCCCCCCACACACATACCTTAAACCAGCTTCTATTTCAACTCTTTCTTGGACTCGAACGCAAGTTCTGTCGAAGGGTCATGAGGACTCGAAACGTCAACTCTTTTCTTCTCCGCCGATGCTGCCAGACCTGCTGAGTTTTTCCAGGTAATTCTGTTTTTGTTTTGGATTTCCAGCATCCGCAGTTTTTTTGTTTTTATCAATAGCCTGCTCCCGCTTTCTCCCCATTTCCTCTGATCCCATTCACCCCAAGAGCTATATCTAACTCCTTCTTGAAAACATACAATGGCTTGGCCTCAACTACTTTCTGTGGTAACAAATTCCATAGGCTCACCACTCTCTGGGTGAAGAAATTTCTCCTCATCTCAGTCCTAAATGGTCTACCCCATATCCTTAGACTGTGACCCCTGGTTCTGGACTCCCCCATCATCGGGAACATCCTTCCTGCATCTACCCTGTCTAGTCCTGTTAGAATTTTATAGGTTTCTGAGATTCCCCCTCATTCTTCTGAACTCCAGCGAATATAATCCTTACTGACTCAATCTCTCCACATATGTCAGTCCCGCCATCCCAGGAATCAGTTGGGTAAACCTTCGCTGCACTCTCTCTGTAGGAAGAACATCCTTCCTCAGATAAGTAGAACAAAACTGCACACAATATTCCAGGTGTGGTCTCACCAAGGCCCTGTACAATTGCAACAAGACATCCCTGTTCCTGTACTCGAATCCTCTCGCTATGAAGGCCAACATACCATTTGCCTTCTTTACCGCCTGCTGCACCTGCATGTTTACCTTCAGCGACTGGTGTACAAGGACACCCAGATCTCGTTGCACATTCTCCTCTCTCAATTTATAGCCATTCAGATAATAATCTGCCTTCCTGTTTTTGCTACCAAAATGTATAACCTCATATTTATCTACATGATATTGCATCTGCTATGCATTTGCCCACTCACTCAGCTTGTTCAAATCACACTGAAGCATCTCTGCATCCTCCTCACAGCTCACCCTCCCACCCAGCTTTGTGTCATCTGCAAATTTGGAGATGCTACATTTAGTTCCCTCATCTAAATCATTAATATATATTGTGAATAGCTGGGCTCTCAGCACCGATCCCTGTGGTACCCCACTAGTCACTGCCTGCCATTTGGAAAAAGACCCATTTATTCCTACCCTTTGTTTCCTGTCTGCCAACCAGTTTTCTATCCACCTCAATACACTACCCCCAATCCCATGCGCTTTAATTTTACACGCTAAATCTTATGTAGGACTTTGTTGAAAGCCTTCTGATAGTCTAAATAAACCACACCCACTGGCTCCCCTTCATCACCTCTCCTAGTTACATTCTTGAAAAATTCCAGTAGATTTGTCAAGCATGATTTCCCTTTCATAAATCCATGCTGATTCTGTCTGATTCTGCCACAGTTTTCCACATGCTCAGCTATTAAATCTTTTATAATGGACTCTAGAATTTTCCCCACTACCGATGTCAGGCTGACTGGTCTATAATTCCCTGTTTTCTCTCCACCTCCCTTTTTAAATAGTGGGGTTACATTAGCTACCCTACAATATGTAGGAACTGTTCCAGAGTCTATAGAATCTTGGAAGATGAACACCAATGCATTCATTATTTCTAGGGCCACTTCCTTAAATACTCTGGGATGTAGATTATCAGGCCCTGGGGATTTATCAGCCTTCAATCCCATCAATCTCCCCAGCACCATTTCCTTACTAATACTGATTTCTTTCAGTTCCTCCCTCTCACTAAACCCTGTGTTTCCCAACATTTCTGGTATGTTATTAGTGTCCTCCTTTGTGAAGACAGAACCAAAGTATGTATTTAGCTGGTCAGCCATTTCTTTGTTCCCCATTATAAATTCCCCTGTTTCTGGCTGTAAGGGACCTACATTTGTCTTCACCAATCTTTTTCTCTTCACATACCTATAGAAACTTTTACAGTCAGTTTTTATGTTCCCTGCAAGCTTACTCTTGTACTCTATTTTCCCCTTCTTAATCAATCCCTTGGTCCTCCTTTGCTGAATTCTAAAGTGCTCCCAATCCTCAGGTCTGTTGTTTTTTCTGGCCAATTTGTATGCCTCTTCCTTGGATCTAATACTATCTCTAATTTCCCATGTAAACCACGGTTTGGCCACCTTTCCTGTTTTGCTTTTGCGCCAGACAGGAATAAACAATTGTTGCAGTTCACCCATGCGCTCTTTGAATGTTTGCCATTGCCTATCCACCGTCATCCCTTTAAGTAATGTTTCCCAATCCATCATTACCAACTCGTGCCTCATACCTTCATAGTTTCCTTTATTAAAATTCAGGACCCAAGTTTCAGAATCAACTACGTCACTCTCCATCCTGATGAAGAATTCTATCATATTATGGTCGCTCATCCCCAAGGGGCCTCGCACAACTAGATTGCCAATTATTCCTTTCTCATTACACAATACCCAGTCTAGGATGGCCTGTTCTCTAGTTGGTTCCTCAATGTATTGGTCCAGAAAACCATCCCATATACACTCCAGGAATTCCTCCTCTAGGGTATTGTTACTAATTTGATTTGCCCAATCTATATGCAGATTAAAGTCACCCATAATTACAGATGTTCCTTTATTACATGTCTCTCTAATTTCCTGTTTATTGCCATTCCCGACATCACCACTAACCCCCACTAACGTTTTTGCCTCTTAGTGTTTCTCAGCTCTACCCATACAGATTCCATATCATCGGAGCTAATATCTTTCCTCACTATTGCGTTAATTTCCTCTTTAACCAGCAATGCAACTCCACCGCCTTTTCCCTTTTGTCTGTCCTTCCTAAATACTGAATACCCCTGGATGTCCAGTTCCCATCTCTGGTCACCCTGCAGCCATGTCTCTGTAATCCCGACTATATCATACCTGTTTACATCTATCTGCGTGGTTAATTCATCCACTTTATTGCGAATGCTCCTCGCGTTAAGGCACAAAGCCTTAAGGCTGCTTGTCCCATTCCCACTATTTTTCACTGAGGCCCTGTTGATTCTTGCCCTTGATTTCTCTGCCTATCACAACACACAACACGATGAAGTAATAGAATAATTTCAGCACGGAAAGATTCCATTCAGTGCAACATGCCTGCTGGCTCACTGCAGAGTAAATCAGTCAGTCTTCTCATTTCCCTACTCTATCCCTGTGGTGCTGTAAGTTTATTTCCTTCAAATGCCCATCCAACACTATCCTGAAATACTTCATTGTCTCTGGCCCATCGTGTCTGTTCCGGCTGTAAAACGAGCCCCCAGCCTGATCCCAATTTCCAGCATTTGGTCCATGTCCCTGTGGGTTCCGGCACTTGAGGTGCCGATCCAGACACCTTTTAAATGAGTTGAGGGTTTCTGCCTCCACTCCCCTTTCCAGCAGTGAGTTCCAGACCCCCACAAACCCTCGGGGTGAAAAGGTATTTCCTCATCTTCCCTCTGATCTTTCTACCAATCACATTCAATCTCTACACCTGAGTCATTGGCCTCTCTGCTAAACTAAGTAGACCCTTCCCATCCACTCTATCCAGGCCCCTGTACATCTCAATCAAATCTCCCCTCAGCCTCCTCTGTTCCAAGGAGAACAACCCCAGCCTTTCCAATCTCTCCTCATAGCTGCAATTTTCCAGTCCTGGGTGGCAACATCCTTGTAAATCTCCTCTGTATCCTCTCTAGTGCAATTACATCCTTTCTGTAATGAGGGGACCAGAACTGCAGACAGGACTTCAAGTTGTGGCCTAACCAGCGTTTTATACAGTTCCTGCACAACTTCCCAGCTCTCTACCTCAACTAATAAATGAAAGGATTCCATATTCCTTCTTAACCACCTTATCAACATGTCCTGTTACTTTCAGGGATCTGTGGACATTCACTCCAAGGTTCCTCACTTCCTCTACACTTCTCAGTATTCTCCCATTTACTGTGTAATCCTTTACCTCCCCAGATGCATCACCTCTCACTTTTCCAGATTCAATTCCATTTGCCACTTTTCTGCCCACCTGACCAGTCCACTGATACCCTCCTGCAGTCGACAGCAATCCTTCTCACTGTCAACCACGTGACCAATTTTTGTGTCATCGGCAAATTTCTTGATCATTTCCCCGGACATTTACATCCAAATCATTCAGGGCAGAATTTCTCCCTGGTCAGGTGGTCACGCGCCCGATCCGAATGGGAGAAAAATAGTGCACGATGACATTGAGCAAGTGTCCTGATGTCACCCAGCACTCGCGCAATATTTCAGTCAGCGGGCACACGTCGACATTAAAAGGCCTATTCAGACCCTTAATCAATTAGTTGAATTGAATTTTTCGCTGCATGTCCAACCTTATGATTGGTGGATGGGTAAAGAGGCCAAGCGGCCTTTGGATTTTCTGCGAAACCTCATCCACGGGGAGAACGATGTTTCAACCATTGATTTAAAAAAACAACAAAAACTTTTAAAACTCATGTCTCACATGTTCCTGCTCATGTGACAAAGTTTCCCTTAATTTTAGAATCTTTATTTGTGAAGTTAAAAAGCTTCAGCTCCCTGAGGCAGCTCTGTGCCTTCAGGGGGAGTTCACTGGGCTCACCCACACGCGTGTGCTGACTTACTCGCTCGCACTCCTCTCCCCACACGCATGTGCTGACTTCCCCGCTCGCACCCCTCTCCCCACATGCATGTGCTGACTTCCCCGCTCGCACTCCTCTCCCCATACGCGTGTGCTGACTTCCCCGCTCGCACCCCTCTCCCCACACGCATGTGCTGACTTCCCCGCTCGCACTCCTCTCCCCATACGCGTGTGCTGACTTCCCCGCTCGCACCCCTCTCCCCACACGTGTGTGCTGACCTCCCTGCTCACACTCCTCTCCCCACACGCATGTGCTGACTTCCCCGCTCACACTCCTCTCCCCACACGCGTGTGCTGACCTCCCTGCTCACACTCCTCTCCCCACACGTGTGTGCTGACTTCCCCGCTCACACTCCTCTCCCCACACGCATGTGCTGACTTGCCCGCTCACACTCCTCTCCCCACACGTGTGTGCTGACCTCCCTGCTCACACTCCTCTCCCCACACGCATGTGCTGACTTCCCCGCTCGCACTCCTCTCCCCATACGCGTGTGCTGACTTCCCCGCTCGCACCCCTCTCCCCACACGTGTGTGCTGACCTCCCTGCTCACACTCCTCTCCCCACACGCATGTGCTGACTTCCCCGCTCACACTCCTCTCCCCACACGCGTGTGCTGACCTCCCTGCTCACACTCCTCTCCCCACACGCATGTGCTGACTTCCCCGCTCACACTCCTCTCCCCACACGTGTGTGCTGACCTCCCTGCTCACAATCCTCTCCCCACACGCGTGTGCTGACTTCCCCGCTCACACTCCTCTCCCCACACGCGTGTGCTGACTTCCCCGCTCACACTCCTCTCCCCACACGCGTGTGCTGACTTCCCCGCTCACACCCCTCTCCCCACACGCGTGTGCTGACTTCCCCGCTCACACCCCTCTCCCCACCCCGGCAGCGCTGAGATTTTCGCGAGATTCCCTCTGGCTGCCTGTTAATCGGCCCATCAGCATGAAATTGCGGTCAGGCCCCAATCACGCGTGGTGGTTGGTTTTGTAGCCGCTCCCGGCCTTGACCACTGCCCAATGAGTGGAAAATCCTCCCCGAATAAATACCACAAAAAGCAGGGGATCCATGTACAGCCCCCCTGGAAACAGCCTCCCAGTCACAAAAGCAACATCCTGGTGAATCTCCTCTGCACCCCCTCCAATGCAATCACATCCTTCCTATAATGTGGCGACCAGAACTACACACAGTGCTCCAGCTGTGGCCTCACCAAGGTTCTATACAACTCCAACATGACCTCCCTACTTTTGTAATCTATGCCTCAACTGATAAAGGCAAGTGTCCCATATGCCTTTTTCACCACCCCACTAACATGTCCCTCTGCCTTCAGAGATCTATGGACACTCACGGCAAGGTCCCTTTGTTCCTCAGAACTTCCTAGTGTCATGCCGTTCATTGAATACTTCCTTGTCAAATTACTCCTTCCAAACCGTATCACCTCACACTTTTCAGGGTTAAATTCCATCTGCCACTTATCTGCCCATTTGACCATCCCGTCTATATCTTCCTGTAGCCCAAGACACTTAACCTCACTGTTAACCACTCGGGCGATCTTTGTGTCATCCGCAAACTTACTAGTCCTACTCCCCACATAGTCATCTATGTCGTTTATATAAATGACAAATAATAGGGGACCCAGCACAGATCCCTGTGGTACACCACTGGACACTGGCTTCCAGTCACTAAAGCATCCTTCTGTCATCACCCTCTGTCTCCTACAACTAAGCCAATTTTGAATCCACCTTATCAAATTATCCTGTATCCCATGTGCATTTGCCTTCTTTATAAGTCTCCCATGTGGGAGCTTGTCAAAGGCTTTGTTGAAATCCATATAAACTCCATCAACTGCACTACCCTCATCTACACACCTGGACACCTCCTCAAAAAATTCAATCAAATTTGTTAGGCATGACCTCCCTCTGACAAAGCCATGCTGACTATCCCTGATCAAACCTTGCCTCTCCAAGTGGAGATAGATTCTTTCTTTCAGAACTTTCTCCAATAGTTTCCCTACCACTGACGTGAGACTCACTAGTCTTTAGTTCCCTGGCTTATCTCTACAACCCTTCTTAAATAGCGGAACCACATTAGCTGTTCTCCAGTCCTCTGGCACCTCCCCTGTGGCCAGAGAGGAATTAAAAATTTGGGTCAGAGCCCCTGCGATCTCCTCCCTTGCCTCCCTCAGCAGTCTGGGACACAAATCATCTGGACCTGGAGGTTTGTCCACTTTTAAGCCTGCCAAGACCTCCAATACCTTGTCAGTCCCTATATCAATTTGATTAAGAACCTAGCTGTCTCTCTGCCCGAGTTCAATACCTTCATCCTCATTCTCTTGGGTGAAGACGGATGTGAAGTATTCATTCAACACTCTAGCGATGTCCTCTGGCCCCACCCATAGATTGCCCCCTTGGTCCCTAATGGGCCCTACTCTTTCCCTGGTTCTCCTCTTCCCATTGATATACTTATAGAATATCTTGGGATTTTCCCTCCTTTTACCAACCAGAGCTTTCTCATATCCCCTCTTTGCTCTCCTAATTGCTTTCTTAAGCTCCATCCTGCACTGTCTGTATTCCACTAATGCCTCTGCTGATTTGCTTCCCTTGTACCTGCTAAAAGCCTCTCTTTTCCTTCTCATCATAACCTGAATATCTCTGGTCATCCATGGTTCTCTGGGCTTGTTACTCCTTCCTATCACCCTAGAGGGAACATGTTGAGCCTGTACCCTCCCCA
Source organism: Carcharodon carcharias (assembly GCF_017639515.1). Taxonomy (NCBI): domain Eukaryota; kingdom Metazoa; phylum Chordata; class Chondrichthyes; order Lamniformes; family Lamnidae; genus Carcharodon; species Carcharodon carcharias. The sequence goes on from NC_054472.1 coordinate 195,121,193, forward strand.
TTTCCTTTTTGAACACCCCCCATTGTTCCTCTGTAGATTTCCCCACAAGTAACTGTTCCCAGTCTACCTTGGCCAGATCCTGCCTTATTTTACTAAAATCCACTCTCCCCCAATCCAAAACATTTTTTTGCAATTTGTCTATTTCTTTGTCCATAACAAACTTAAACTGTACCATGTTGTGATCGCTATCACTAAAATGCTCCCCCACCTCCACCTCAGCCACCTGTCCAGCTTCATTCCCCAGAATTAGGTCAGCAATGCACCGTCCCTTGTTGGACTCTCTATATATTGACCGAAAAAGTTCTCCTGTACACATTTCAAGAAATCCACTCCATCCAAGCTCTTAACTCTATGTCTATCCCAATTAATGTTGGCAAATTTGAAATCACCTAATATAATTACCCTATTGTTATTGTTTTTACACACCTCCACAAATTGTGCACATATTTGCTTCTCAATTTCCTGCTGACTATCTGGGGGTCTATAATAAACACCTAATAATGTGGCTGCCCCCTTTTTTATTCCTAAGCTCTACCCACAAAGATTCATTTGATGCCCCCTCCAAGATATCATTTCTCCTTACTGCAGTAACTGACTCCTTAACTAATAATGCAATGCCTCCTCCTCTTTTACCCCCTCTCCTGTCTCACCTGAAGATTCTATATCCTGGAATGTTGTGCTGCCAATCCTGCCCCTCCCTCATCCACATCTCAGCGATGGCTACTATACCACAATTCCACATGTCAATTCTCACCCTTAACTCATCCGTTTTACCTGTAATACTCCTGGCATTAATGTGGAGGCCATCCAGCCTTGCTTTACTCCCTTGAAACTTAATGCAGCTGTACTCCCTCTGACTTGACTGTTTTACTATATTATGATGTGTCCCTATCCTGCTAACATTCTGTGACCCCCTCCCCCTGCCGAATTAGTTTAAACTCCTCCCAACAGCACTAGCAAACCCGCCCGCAAGGATGTTAGTCCCACTCTGGTTCAGATGTAGACCGTCCCACTTGTACAGGTCCCACCTTCCCCAGGGTGTTGGCACTGACCAGTGCTGCCATCCCACCCAAGCCCAGTTGGTGATGTTGCTGCCCATCTTGTGGCCAAAGTGGAGTTACAGGACATCCCTGCGGGCCGCCACTGCATCCAAAAAGCACTCGAGGGACATGTCATTAAACCGGGGAGCTGCAGTCTTCTTGCTTTTTGGAGCCATGTCTTCCCTGCAGCCATGCTGGGCTGGAAAATCTGAGATGTGTTAGTGTGGCTGCACCTTAAATATGGCACCCGGTGTGAGGAAGCAGCGGGATAATGAGAATGCATAATTAATGAGGTGGGATTGGGACAAAATGGTGTGAAAAGCCACCATAGCGGCCAGTGGGTAAAACATCATTTTTCCCACTTACTGCAAATCTGGGAGGGTTCTGCCCTCGTCCTGTTTTCCTCAAAGTAGTTACAAACCTGAAGATGGAGGCTAGAGTTTGAGGGGCAGCAGTCGGCATCAAGCATGGCTGACCAGGAATCTCTCCCGCTGTTACTGGCTGCCATTGCCATGTGTTGGAAAGATTTACAGGGTAATAACCAACCTGTTTGTTTGCGTTCTGAACAAACCTTCCATGGCCATCAATCCTGGGGTGAGGCTGGAACCTCGCCCTTTAGGCTCAGTGGCAGGGGTGCTGCCCATCACACCTCAAGACCCTCTTCTCTCTATAATGTTTGCCCAATTGCATCACCTCACATTTCCCTGTATTAAGTTCCACCTGTCACTTGTCTGTCCATTCTGTCAGCCTATTTCCTGGGCATCTATGTCCTATTTCGTATCATCCTCAATGCCAGCTATATCTCCACATTTGGATCATTGACAAATTAGAAATTTTACTCTGTATTCCAAAATCTAAGTGATTTCTATATAAAAGCAATGATCCTCGCCTTAGGGAACATCACCGTATACCATCCCCCAGTCTGAAAAGTAACCATTTACCATCACTCGCTGTTTCCTGTTTTCAGTTCAAATTTTTATTCGAGTTGACACTGACTTGCTCACTAGGATGACCAGACATTCAGTTTTGCTGGGACAGTCCCAATTTTTATTATCCAGGTGTTCCAAAAATTTCCTAAAGATAGTTCAAATGTCCAGGTTTTTCCCCCTCCCCTTTTTGTCCAATTTAAACTTGGCCTGCGGGGGAAGAAATGTTGTCCTTCTGTAAATGCCTATCAGATGGGATTACATTGCCTTCAGCAGACCTGTATCCCTCCCCCTACCCCTTTACCCCCTCCACAGGAGTTGTCACAACCTGTTTGGTACCAACTGCTCCATTGCTGATGACAACCTGCGGAATATAGTTGCCAACTCTGACTGGACATATTCTGGGAGATATCATCATATGACCCTCCACCTTCGATCATTCCTCTCCCAGACTCCAGCCATTGGCTGCCCAGCATGTCAATGATCACAGAGCCCCACCTCCCCACTGCTTTTCAATATGTCCTACTTTTGTAAATCTGGTCACCCTATTGATTGGAAGAGACCACACGGGCAGCTCCATTGAAGCGTGCATTACGTTTATGCTAGGTTTGATCTCGATTCTGGTGTCTGTAATTGTCTCTTCCCACACTAGGCTGGAGTTCATGGACCGAGTGGAGCTCTTGTTCCAGATCCTGTGGGGCAGGATTTGAGTTTCGCAATCGGAGCTGTGACCCTTATCTCCAGGAATTTTGTATTGGGAATTCTCAGGAAACCCGAAGCTGCAATGGGACATGTGATGGTGAGTTTCTGGCAGTGATGTGACGTTTATCAGTGTTTATCAGTCAACACTTCTCACGCCTTCTCTTTCAATCGCAGCTTGGGTGGTGTGGAGTAAATGGTCGACGTGGTCACCATGCAGTGTGTCATGTGGAGGAGGTGAGCAGATCCGGACACGCTCCTGTCTCAATCCACCGTGTGAAGGCTTCCCAGTCCAAAGCAAAACCTGTCAGACCCAGGTCTGTCTTGGTGAGTCACTTAATCCTTATCTTGCTGAATATGGCCTGGGGAGTGGCGGTGGGGGGAGAAGAAGGTGGCGTAGTGGTTTTGTCACTGGGCTAGTAATCCAGAGGTAAATAAAAGGAGAAAATGCTGCAAAAACTCAGCAGGTCAAGCAGCATCTGTGGAGCGAGAAACAAAGCTAACATTTCGAGTCTGAATAACTCTTCAGAGCTGAGTGAGGTAGAAATATGATGGCTTTTATACTGTTGCTGGGGATTGTGGGGGGTGGGGGTGTGGAGCAAAATAGAATGTCAGGGATAGGCTAGAGATCAGGAAAGGTAAAATGACAAAGATGTCATGGACATGAGACAAAGGGAGTGGTAATGATAGTGTTAAAGACTAAAGTGGATGTTAATAGCGACATAAAGGTCAGATACTGAAGAGTCATATAGACTCGAAACATTAACTCCTTCTCTCTCTCCATAGAAGCTGCCAGAACTGCTGAGTATTTTCAGCAGTTGCTGTTTTTATTTAAGCTTTCCAGCATCCGTCGTATTTTGCTTTTATTTTAGTAAATCCAGATATCCAACCAAGCTAACGTTCTGGGGACGAGGGTTCGTATCCCATCCCGGCAGCTGGTGGAATTTAAATTCAATTAATAAAATCTGGAATTGAAAGCTAATTTCAGTAATGGTGACCATGAAACTATCATTGATTATTATAAAAACCCACCTGGTTCATGAATGTCCTTTAGAAACTAGGAGCAGGAGTAGGCCATTCGGCCCTTCGAGCCTGCTCCGCCATTCATCATGATCGTGGCTGATTCTCTATCTCAACGCCATATTCTCGCTTTCTCTCCATACCCCTTGATGCCACTAATATCCAAATATTTATCCATTTCTTTCTTGAATATACTCATTGACCCGGCCTCCACAGCCTTTGTGTAGAGAATTCCACAGGTTGACCATCCTCTGAGGGAAGAGGTTTTTCCTCATCTCAGGCCTAAATGGCCTGTCCCATATCCTGAGACTGTGGCCCCTGGTTCTAGACTCCCCAACCAGGGGAAACATCCTCCCTGCATCCAGTCTGTCTAGCCCTGGTAGAATTTTATACGTTTCAATCAGATCCCCTTTCATTCTTCTAAACTCTAGTGAATACAGGCCCAGTCAAACCAATCTCTCCTCATACAACAATCCTGTCATCCCCGGTATCAGCCTAGTGAACCTTCGCTGCACTCCCTCTATGGCAAATATATCCTTTCTTAGGCAGGGAGACCAAAACTGCATGCAATACTCCAGGTGTGGCCTCACCAAGGCCCTGTATGACTGCAGTAAGCCATCCCTACTTCTGAACTCAAATCCTCTTGCAATGAAGACCAACCATTTACCTTCCTAATTGCTTGCTGCACCTGCTCATATACTTTCATTGACTGGTGTACAAGGATACCCGGTTCCCTTTGTACATCCACATTCCCCAATATATCACCATTTAAATAATGCTCTGCCTTTCTGTTTTTCACACTGAAGTGTATAACTTCACATTTATCCACGTTATACTGCATCTGCCCACACACACAACTTGTCTAGATCACCCTGAAGCCTCCTTGCATCCTCCTCACAACTTGAAGTGGTTCAAGAAGGCAGCTCACCACCGCCTTCTCAAGGGCAACTAGGGATGGACAATAAACGCTGGTCTAGCCAGCGAAGCCCACATCCCGTGAATGTATATATAATCAACCCCGCCCAGTTTTGTGTCGTCAGCAAACTTGGAAATATTGATAAAAACAAAAAATGCTGGAAATCCAAAACAAAAACAGAATTACCTGGAAAAACTCAGCAGGTCTGGCAGCATCGGCAGAGAAGAAAAGAGTTGACGTTTCGAGTCCTCATGAAGGGTCATGAGGACTCGAAATGTCAACTCATTTCTTCTCCGCCGATGCTGCCAGACCTGCTGAGTTTTTCCTTGGAAATATTGAATTTGGTTCCCTTGTCCAAGTCATTTATATATATTGTGAATAGCTGGGGCCCAGGCACTGATCCCTGCAGAGCACCACTTCAGGGAAGGAAATCTGCTGTCCTTGTCTTGTCTGACTCCAGACCCACAGCAAAGTGGTTGACTCTTAAATGCCCTCTGAAATGGCCTAGCAAGCCTCTCAGCTGTAACCAAACCGTGCATAATCTACAAAAAGGAATGAAGCCAGAGGGACAACCCACCACCTAGGCACCAGAAACAACAACAGCAAACTGACCCTGCAAAATCCTCCTTACCAACATCTGGGGTCTGCAGCAGGTGGTGAGGGAACCAAAAAAAGGAAAAACATACTTGACCTCATCCTCACCAACCTGCCTGCCGCAGATACATCTGTCCATGGCAGTATCGGTGACCACCGCACAGTCATTGGAGAGACAAAGTCTCACCTTCACATTGAGAGTACCCTCCATCGTGTTGTGTGGTACCACTACCATGCTAAATGGGATAGATTTCAAACAGATCTAGCAACTCAAGGCTGGGCATCCATGAGGTGCTGTGGGCCATCAGCAGCAGCAGAATTGTACTCGAACACAATCTGTAACCTCATGGCCCAGCATATCCCCCACTCTACCATTACCATCAAGCCAGGGGATCAACCCTGGTTCAATGAAGAGTGCAGGAGGGCATGTCAGGAGCAGCACCAGGCATACCTAAAAATGAGGTGTCAACCTGATGAAGCTATAACACAGGACTGACTACTTGCATGCCAAACAGCATAAGCAGCAAGTGATAGACAGAGCTAAGTGATCCCACAACCAATGAATCAGATCTAAGATCTGCAGTCCTGCCACATCCAGTCGTAAATGGTGGTGGACAATTAAACAACTCACTGGAGGAAGAGACTCCACAAATATCCCCATCCTCAATGATGAAGAAGCCCAGCACATCAGTGCAAAAGATAAGGCTGAAGCATTTGCTACAATCTTCAGCCAGAAGTGCCAAGTGGATGATACATCTCAACCTCCTCCGGAGGTCCCCAGGATCACAGGTGCCAGTCTTCAGCCAATTCGATTCACTCCGCGTGATATCAAGAAATGATTGAAGGCACTGGATACTGCAAAGGCTATGGACCCTGACAATATTTCGGCAATAGTACTGAAGACTTGTGCTCCAGAACTTGCTGTGCCCCTAGCCAAGCTGTTCCAGTGCAGCTACAACACTGGCATCTACCCGGCTATGTGGAAAATTGCCCAAGTTTGCCCTGTGCAGAAAAAGCAGGACAAATCCAACCCGGACAATTACCGCCCTATCAGTCTATGCTCCATCATCAGTAAAGTAATGGAAGGGGTCATCAACAGTGCTATCAAGCGATACTTGCTTAGCAATAACCTGCTCACTGACACCCAGTTTGGGTTCCGCCAAGGTCACTCAGCTCCTGACCTCATTACAGCCTTGGTTCAAACATGGACAAAAGAGCTGAGCTCCTGAGGTGAGGTGAGAGTGACTGCCCTTGACATCAAGGCAGCATTTGACCGAGTGTGGCATCAAGGAGCCCGAGCAAAACTGGAGTCAATGGGAATCAGGGGGAAAACTCTCCACTGGTTGGGGTCATACCTAGCACAAAGGAAGATGGTTATGGTTGTTGGAGGTCAGTCATCTCAGCTCCAGGACATCACTGCAGGAGTTCCTCAGGGTAGTGTCCTCGGCTCAACCATCTTCAGCTGCTTCATCAATGACCTTCCTTCCATCATAAGGTCAGAAGTGGGGATGTTCGCTGATGATTGCACAATGTTCAGCACCATTCACGACTCTTCAGATACTGAAGCAGTCCATGTCCAAATGCAGTAAGACCTGGACAATATCCAGGCTTGGGTTGACAAGTGGCAAGTAATATTCGCGCCATACACATATCAGGCAATGACCATCTCCAACAAGAGAGAGTCTAACCATTGCCCCTTGATGTTCAATGGCATTACCATCACTGAATCCCCCATTATCAACATCCTGGGGGTTACTATTGACCAGAAACTGAACTGAATTAGCCATATAATTACTGTGGCTACACAAGCAGGTCAGAGACTGGGAATTCTGCATGAGTAGCTGTAATGATTCATGTCTATTTCTATATTTCTGTATTTATGTAAATATTTTGTGTAGTTAAGGATAAAGCTGTGTCCGTGTGTGTCCAGGATTAATCAAAGGTGAGATTGTTGGAGTCAGATTGTCTGTCAAATCTAAGGGATGAAAGACTAAATGTGTTACCTTCTTCCGTTTTGTATTAAAGGTTTATGGTGGGTCTTAACTTACAAGGAAACACAGTAGATCTGAAATTAGCATTTGAGGATAAGTTTAGAAATTGATTTGTAGCTGTTGCACTTCAAAGGAGTCTCAAAGGTACCAAGAATATTTGTATTTTACAGGAGATTCCTGAGTAAACCGGGGCGGACATTTGATATTTCACTGACCTGAAATAGAAGGAAATTAGGAACATTAAAAGTTTTGATATTCGAGAACCTGAGTTTTCAAAGAGATGTTTAAAGGCAGTGGAGAACTAAGATGAAAGGGGTGAAAAGGTACTTTTGAAAGCAGGGTTTGAGCTGTAGTAGTTGCTGTTGGAGGAGGGAAGCCCCACTGAAGGCAGATTCCAGTGTGTGTGGAGGTCCTGAGGAGGGTCAATATCTTAATCGAAGAAAGCAACTCAGTTGGGCCAGGAGAATATTTGCCCTGAGAAACAGTTTGTTTTGAATCTCCCTTTGGAAAACCCACATCAGCATGGATTTGTTCTGGGAAGTTGTGGATTGTATTTCTGTTTAAAGTGAACGCAATTTCTCGGTTTGGGGAATATTTCCTGGATTTTATAGTTAAGAATCTGTAAGGGTTTTTGCCAAAAGCATTGTTTTATTTTGTACCTTTGTTAAAGCATTTTGAGGTTATTTTGTAAGATTTTGTTCTAACTGTGTATTTTTTATCTTAAACATACAAGTTTTATTTTTTCCCTTTTAATTAACATTTTTAATTCTCAAAAATTATGAGTTATCACTGGAGTCCTGTGCTTTTGTGTTCAGTAGCTTTCCCTTCTCCCTTCTATAATTCAGAAAAAACAAGTATGATCAGCCCAGATGGATTTCACCCTGAGATCTTGCTTTCTCAGCATTAACATCAGCTGCAGTTGTACCAGTAACTCTCCTCCTGACTCTCCAAAGCCTGCCCACCACCTACAACGCACAAGTCAGGAGTGGGATGGAATACTCCCCACTTGCCTGGATGAGTGCAGCTCCAGGAATGCTCAAGAAGCTCAACACCATCCAGGACAAAGCAGCCCACTTGATTGGCACCACATCCACAAACATTCACTCCCTGCACCACCGATGCACAGTAGCAGCAGTGTGTACCATCTACAAGATGCACTGCAGGAATTCACCAAGGCTCCTTCAACAGCACCTTCCAAACCCACAACCACTACCATCTAGAAGGACAAGGGCAGCAGAAAGATGGGAACACCACCACCTGGAAATTCCCCTCCAAGTCACTCACCATCCTGACTTGGAAATATATCGGCTGTTCCTTCACTGTTGCTGGGTCAAAATCCTGGAACTCCCTCCCTAACAACACTGTGGGTGTACCTACACCACATGGACTGCAGCGGTTCAAGGAGGCAGCTCACCACCACCTTCTCAAGGGTAATGAGGGATGGACAATAAATGCCAGCCCAGCCAGTGAAGCCCACATCCCATGAATGAATAAAGAAGCCCCTGACAGTTTGTTTTCTGTTTAATAGTTAGCTTGCTGTCCATTCTGCTACATGTTCCCTGAATCCACATGTCCTGTTTTTCATGATGAATTTAGTACCTCATCTAATTTCTTTGGATATCCAAATATATTCCATTGTCTGTATTACAATTCACATTAATGGGGAGAGTGAGAGGAAGGAGGGAGGGAGAGACAGGGGAGAGAGTGATGACAAGTTGGCTGTGTTGGTTTCCAATGCCTGTTGTTGAGCAGTTTACTCTCTTTGCAGAGGTTGGCTGCCCTGCGGACCGATTATACCGAGAATGTGTGGGCAGTGAGGGTTGTCCGTACAGCTGTGCCCATCTTAATGAGCTGGTGGATTGTTTCAGTGAAGGCTGTGAGGAAGGCTGTCACTGTCCCATCAACATGTACCTTCACAATGGATCCTGTGTCAAGGTGAGAAATACAAGCTGGACTCACAATTTACTGATGACAAATGGTTGATGAAATATCCAGGCTTTATCGCTGGTCTGTGCTGAGGAAGCTGATCTCAGCTCGTGTGGTACTGAGTTTCACAGTGCCTGTCTGTGAAGGTGCCTTTGCCTTTAAGGCTGCCTGTCTGTGAAGGTGCCTTTGTCTGTAAGGCCGCCTGTCTGTGAAGGTGCCTTTGCCTTTAAGGCCGCCTGTCTGTGAAGGTGCCTTTGCCTTTAAGGCCGCATGTCTGTGAAGGTGCCTTTGCCTTTAAGGCCGCCTGTCTGTGAAGGTGCCCTTGCCTTTAAGGCCGCCTGTCTGTGAAGGTGCCTTTGCCTTTAAGGCCGCCTGTCTGTCTTAGATTGTGTCTGCCTCTGTGTCACTTCTGCTGGAAGCCACACAGAGGCAGCTTTTGAGTTGGGTGGGGGTGGTGTTGGGTGGGGGGGGTGGGGATGGTGTTGGGTGGGGGGGGTGGGGATGGTGTTGGGTGGGTTTGGGGGGGACGGTGTTGGTTGGGGTGGGGGGATGGTGTTGGGTGGGTTTGGGGAGGATGGTGTTGGGTGGGTTTGGGGGGGACGATGTTGGGTGGGTTTGGGGGGGACGGTGTAGGTTGGGTTTTGGGACGGACGGTGTTGGTTGGGTGGGGGGGACAGTGTTGGGTGGTTTTGTGGGGGACGGTGTTGGGTGGTTTTGTGGGGGACGGTGCTGGTTGGGTTTGGGGGGACGGTGCTGGTTGGATTTGGGAGGGACAGTGCTGGGTGGGTTTGGGGTGCGACGGTGCTGGGTGGGTTTGGGGGGGAGGGTGCTGGTTGGGTTTGGGGGGGGACGGTGCTGGTTGGGTTTGGGGGGGAGGGTGCTGGGTGGGTTTGGGGGGGAGGGTGCTGCGTGGGTTTTGGCGGGAGGGTGCTGGGTGGGTTTGGGGGGGAGGGTGCTGGGTGGGTTTTGGCGGGAGGGTGCTGGGTGGGTTTGGGGGGGAGGGTGCTGGGTGGGTCTGGGGTGCGACGGTGCTGGGTGGGTTTGGGGGGGAGGGTGCTGGGTGGGTTTGGCGGGAGGGTGCTGGGTGGGTTTGGGGGGGACGGTGCTGGGTGGGTTTGGGGGGGAGGGTGCTGGGTGGGTTTGGGGGGGAGGGTGCTGGGTGGGTTTTGGCGGGAGGGTGCTGGGTGGGTTTGGTGGGGGAGGGTGCTAGTTGGGTTTGGGGGAGAGGGTGCTGGGTGGGTTTGGGGGGGTTGGTGCTGGTTGGGTTTGGTGGGGGAGGGTGCTGGTTGGGTTTGGGGGGGAGGGTGCTGGTTGGGTTTGGGGGGGAGGGTGCTGGTTGGGTTTGGGGGGGAGGGTGCTGGTTGGGTTTGGGGGGAGGATGCTGGTTGGGTTTGGGGGGGAGGGTGCTGGTTGGGTTTGGGGGGGAGGGTGCTGGTTGGGTTTGGGGGGAGGGTGCTGGGTGGGTTTGGGGGGGAGGGTGCTGGGTGGGTTTCGGGGGGAGGGTGCTGGTTGGGTTTTGGGGGGAGGGTGCTGGGTGGGTTTGGGGGGGAGGGTGCTGGTTGGGTTTTGGGGGGAGGGTGCTGGTTGGGTTTGTGGGGGACGGTGCTGGTTGGGTTTTGGGGGGGAGGGTGCTGGTTGGGTTGGGGGGGAGGGTGCTGGGTGGGTTTGGGGGGGAGGGTGCTGGGTGGGTTTGGGGGGGAGGGTGCTGGTTGGGTTTGGGGGGAGGATGCTGGTTGGGTTTGGGGGGGAGGGTGCTGGTTGGGTTTGGGGGGGAGGGTGCTGGTTGGGTTTGGGGGGAGGGTGCTGGGTGGGTTTGGGGGGGAGGGTGCTGGGTGGGTTTGGGGGGGAGAGTGCTGGTTGGGTTTTGGGGGGAGGGTGCTGGTTGGGTTTGTGGGGGACGGTGCTGGTTGGGTTTTGGGGGGGAGGGTGCTGGTTGGGTTGGGGGGGAGGGTGCTGGGTGGGTTTGGGGGGGAGGGTGCTGGGTGGGTTTGGGGGGGAGGGTGCTGGGTGGGTTTGGAGGGGAGGGTGCTGGTTGGGTTTTGGGGGGGAGGGTGCTGGTTGGGTTTTGGGGGGGAGGGTGCTGGTTGGGTTGTGGGGGAGAGTGCTGGGTGGGTTTTGGGGAGGGTGCTGGGTGGGTTTGGGGGGAGGGTGCTGGTTGGGTTTGGGGGGGAGGGTGCTGGGTGGGTTTTGGCGGGAGGGTGCTGGGTGGGTTTGGGGGGGCAGGGTGCTGGGTGGGTTTGGGGGGGAGGGTGCTGCTTGGGTTTGGGGTGGACGGTGCTGGTTGGGTTTGGGGGTGAGGGTGCTGGGTGGGTTTGGGGTGGGCGGTGCTGGGTGGGTTTGGGGGGGAGGGTGCTGGGTGGGTTTGGGGGGGAGGGTGCTGGGTGGGTTTGGGGGGGAGGGTGCTGGGTGGGTTTGGGGGGAGGGTGCTGGGTGGGTTTGGGGGGGCAGGGTGCTGGGTGGGTTTGGGGGGGAGGGTGCTGGGTGGGTTTCGGGGGGAGGGTGCTGGTTGGGTTTGTGGGGGACGGTGCTGGTTGGGTTTTGGGGGGAGGGTGCTGGTTGGGTTGGGGGGGAGGGTGCTGGGTGGGTTTGGTGGGGAGGGTGCTGGGTGGGTTTGGGGGGGGAGGGTGCTGGGTGGGTTTGGGGGGGAGGGTGCTGGGTGGGTTTGGGGGGGAGGGTGCTGGTTGGGTTTTGGCGGGAGGGTGCTGGGTGGGTTTGGGGGGGCAGGGTGCTGGGTGGGTTTGGGGGGGAGGGTGCTGCTTGGGTTTGGGGTGGACGGTGCTGGTTGGGTTTGGGGGGGGAGGGTGCTGGGTGGGTTTGGGGTGGGCGGTGCTGGGTGGGTTTTGGGGGGGAGGGTGCTGGGTGGGTTTGGGGGGGAGGGTGCTGGGTGGGTTAGGGGGGGAGGGTGCTGGTTGGGTTTGGGGGGGAGGGTGCTGGTTGGGTTTGGGGGGGAGGGTGCTGGGTGGGTTTTGGCGGGAGGGTGCTGGGTGGGTTTGGGGTGGGCGGTGCTGGGTGGGTTTTGGGGGGGAGGGTGCTGGGTGGGTTTGGGGGGGAGGGTGCTGGGTGGGTTAGGGGGGGAGGGTGCTGGTTGGGTTTGGGTGGGAGGGTGCTGGTTGGGTTTGGGGGGGAGGGTGCTGGGTGGGTTTTGGCGGGAGGGTGCTGGGTGGGTTTGGGGTGGGCGGTGCTGGGTGGGTTTTGGGGGGGAGGGTGCTGGGTGGGTTTGGGGGGGAGGGTGCTGGTTGGGTTTGGGGGGGAGGGTGCTGGGTGGGTTTTGGCGGGAGGGTGCTGGGTGGGTTTGGGGGGGCAGGGTGCTGGGTGGGTTTGGGGGGGAGGGTGCTGGGTGGGTTTGGGGGGGAGGGTGCTGGTTGGGTTTCGGGGGAGGGTGCTGGGTGGGTTTGGGGGGGAGGGTGCTGGGTGGGTTTGGGGGGGAGGGTGCTGGTTGGGTTTTGGGGGGAGGGTGCTGGTTGGGTTTGTGGGGGACGGTGCTGGTTGGGTTTTGGGGGGGATGGTGCTGGGTGGGTTTGGGGGGGAGGGTGCTGGGTGGGTTTGGGGGGGAGGGTGCTGGGTGGGTTTGGGGGGGAGGGTGCTGGGTGGGTTTGGGGGGGAGGGTGCTGGTTGGGTTTTGGGGGGGAGGGTGCTGGTTGGGTTGTGGGGGAGGGTGCTGGGTGGGTTTCGGGGGGAGGGTGCTGGGTGGGTTTGGGGGGGAGGGTGCTGGGTGGGTTTGGGGGGGAGGGTGCTGGGTGGGTTTGGGGGGGAGGGTGCTGGGTGGGTTTGGGGGGGAGGGTGCTGGTTGGGTTTTGGGGGGGAGGGTGCTGGGTGGGTTTGGGGGGGAGGGTGCTGGTTGGGTTTTGGGGGGAGGGTGCTGGTTGGGTTTGTGGGGGACGGTGCTGGTTGGGTTTTGGGGGGGAGGGTGCTGGTTGGGTTGGGGGGGTGGGTGCTGGGTGGGTTTGGGGGGGAGGGTGCTGGGTGGGTTTGGGGGGGAGGGTGCTGGTTGGGTTTGAGGGGGAGGGTGCTGGGTGGGTTTTGGCGGGAGGGTGCTGGGTGGGTTTTGGGGGGGAGGGTGCTGGTTTAGTTTTGGGGGGGAGGGTGCTGGTTGGGTTGTGGGGGAGGGTGCTGGGTGGGTTTCGGGGGGAGGGTGCTGGGTGGGTTTGGGGGGGAGGGTGCTGGGTGGGTTTGGGGGGGAGGGTGCTGGGTGGGTTTGGGGGGGAGGGTGCTGGTTGGGTTTTGGGGGGGAGGGTGCTGGGTGGGTTTGGGGGGGAGGGTGCTGGTTGGGTTTGTGGGGGACGGTGCTGGTTGGGTTTTGGGGGGGAGGGTGCTGGTTGGGTTGGGGGGGAGGGTGCTGGGTGGGTTTGGGGGGGAGGGTGCTGGGTGGGTTTGGGGGGGAGGGTGCTGGTTGGGTTTGGGAGGGAGGGTGCTGGGTGGGTTTTGGCGGGAGGGTGCTGGGTGGGTTTGGGGGGGCAGGGTGCTGGGTGGGTTTGGGGGGGAGGGTGCTGGGTGGGTTTGGGGGGAGGGTGCTGGGTGGGTTTGGGGGGGAGGGTGCTGCTTGGGTTTGGGGGGGGAGGGTGCTGGGTGGGTTGTGGGGGAGGGTGCTGGGTGGGTTTGGGGGGGGAGGGTGCTGGTTGGGTTTGGGGGGAGGGTGCTGGTTGGGTTTGGGGGGGAGGGTGCTGGGTGGGTTTTGGCGGGAGGGTGCTGGGTGGGTTTGGGGGGGCAGGGTGCTGGGTGGGTTTGGGTGGGAGGGTGCTGCTTGGGTTTGGGGGGGGAGGGTGCTGGGTGGGTTTGGGGTGGGCGGTGCTGGGTGGGTTTGGGGGGGAGGGTGCTGGGTGGGTTTGGGGGGGAGGGTGCTGGTTGGGTTTGGGGGGGAGGGTGCTGGGTGGGTTTGGGGGGGAGGATGCTGGGTGGGTTTGGGGGGGCAGGGTGCTGGGTGGGTTTTGGCGGGAGGGTGCTGGGTGGGTTTGGGGGGGCAGGGTGCTGGGTGGGTTTGGGGGGGAGGGTGCTGGGTGGGATTTGGCTGGAGGGTGCTGGGTGGGTTTGGGGGGAGGGTGCTGGGTGGGTTTGGGGGGGAGGGTGCTGGTTGGGTTTGGGGGGGAGGGTGCTGGGTGGGTTTGGGGGGGCAGGGTGCTGGGTGGGTTTGGGGGGAGGATGCTGGGTGGGTTTGGCGGGAGGGTGCTGGGTGGGTTTGGGGGGAGGGTGCTGGGTGGGTTTGGGGGGGAGGGTGCTGGGTGGGTTTGGGGGGGAGGGTGCTGGTTGGGTTTGGGGGGGAGGGTGCTGGGTGGGTTTTGGCGGGAGGGTGCTGGGTGGGTTTGGGGGGGCAGGGTGCTGGGTGGGTTTGGGGGGAGGGTGCTGGGTGGGTTTGGCGGGAGGGTGCTGGGTGGGTTTGGGGTGGACGGTGCTGGTTGGGTTTGGGGGGGGAGGGTGCTGGGTGGGTTTGGGGTGGGCGGTGCTGGGTGGGTTTTGGGGGGGAGGGTGCTGGGTGGGTTTGGGGGGGAGGGTGCTGGGTGGGTTTGGGGTGGGCGGTGCTGTGTGGGTTTTGGGGGGGAGGGTGCTGGGTGGGTTTTGGCGGGAGGGTGCTGGGTGGGTTTGGGGGGGCAGGGTGCTGGCTGGGTTTGGGGGGGCAGGGTGCTGGGTGGGTTTTGGCGGGAGGGTGCTGGGTGGGTTTGGGGGGGAGGGTGCTGGGTGGGTTTGGGGGGGAGGGTGCTGGTTGGGTTTGGGGGGAGGGTGCTGGGTGGGTTTTGGCGGGAGGGTGCTGGGTGGGTTTGGGGGGGCAGGGTGCTGGGTGGGTTTGGGGGGGAGGGTGCTGGTTGGGTTTGTGGGGGACGGTGCTGGTTGGGTTTTGGGGGGGAGGGTGCTGGGTGGGTTTGGGGGGGAGGGTGCTGGGTAGGTTTGGGGGGGAGGGTGCTGGGTGGGTTTGGGGTGGACGGTGCTGGGTGGGTTTGGGGGGGAGGGTGCTGGGTGGGTTTTGGCGGGAGGGTGCTGGGTGGGTTTGGGGGGGCAGGGTGCTGGGTGGGTTTGGGGGGAGGGTGCTGGGTGGGTTTGGCGGGAGGGTGCTGGTTGGGTTTGGGGGGGAGGGTGCTGGTTGGGTTTGGGGGAGAGGGTGCTGGGTGGGTTTGGGGGGGCAGGGTGCTGGGTGGGTTTGGGGGGGAGGGTGCTGGGTGGGTTTCGGGGTATTGTGTTGCTTGGGGTGGGGGTACAGAATTTCAGGAATGCCATGTTGGAGCGGCCAACTCTTGCCTTCCTGCCTCTGGATGTTTTTGCCAATGCAGCTATCTCCCTGGCAGCAGCGAACACCACATTAAATTAATCAACACAATCTGCATTTTACAAACAGAACAGAGGACACAAAACTTAGAAACATTGTGAACTTCAAAAAGACCTAGACAAGCTGGTGGAATGGGCAGACTGGTATCAGATGAAATTTAACGCGCAGAAATGTGATGTGATTCAGTTTGGTCAGAAGAACTCGGAGAGACAATATAATATAAAGGGTTCAATTGTAAAGAGGGTGCAGGAACGGAGGGACCTGGATGGGTGTACATTGTTTTTTAGGTACAAATTAACAATTAAATGCCCCATTTGAAAGGGGCACTAATGCCCACTAGAACAAAAACAAACCAAAACTTTAAAAGAAAAGTAATAATTTGAATTAAAATGTCATTTCCAGGGCTGGTGATGCACTCCAGCCAATCCCCTCCACTGCCACCCTCAGTACCCACCAGTCACAGCAGACTGTACCAGTGGACACCACGTGACAGACTGACCAACCCTGTGTATTGCCCACTGCCTGCACCTGCTGATGACCACCTTGTGTCTCATTCTGCCCATTCCCCACTGTACCAGGTGGCCAACAGTCAGAAGAATGGGACTGAAGTGCAATCAGAAGTTGAGGCCCCTTCAGGTGATGGGTGAGGGACTGCAACCTCTCTCACTCTGTACTAACGTGAGAAAAGAGTCTTGCTGTCAAAGCTTTGTATTGTCCACTCAGGACAGACACAACAATGCAAAATTTCACAGGCTGCAATGATTTATACTGCATGAGAAAAGGCTGCTGATTGGTTGGCAAGTCAGCTCTGAATGGTCAGGGTGTCACCATGGCAAGTGCACCAAGGATGTATTGTCCCCATGCTTAAGTTTAATTGAAAAAAGGCTCAATGCCTGGACATGTTGTGGGAATATCTGTCGCTTCGAGCAAACGTAGGTGAACCACATTGCAAACACATCTGATAATCTTCAATTGGTTGTTTGTGTAATTCTTAACAGAATTAGGATTGTTCAGTCAGTGCTGTCCAAATACTGTCTTGTCCTGGGATTTTAGGATCTGATCAGTAGTGAGCAGAAAGTTGCTTTCTGATAAAGGTGAGTGGTGCAGCCTGTGGGATGCTGCAGCTTGTGGCATCAATAGAGATACAGTGGTGGATATTTAAGGGGATATTTCAGAATACACAGAATAGACACTGTCAAGAGATTATCCAGATAACTCAGAGATTATTACCTTTGAAGTTCTGCTTCTTAATTTACTGCCTAGTTCCTCATATTCTCTGTGCAGAACCTCTTTCCTAGTTCTACCTATGTCGTTGGTACCTACATGGACCACGACAATTGGATCCTTCCCCCTCCCACTGCAGGTTCCTCCCCAGTCCTCTCCAGTCCTGAGCAGATTTCCCAAACCTTGGCATTGGGCAGGCAATACAGCTGCCTGGACTCACGCTCTCAACTGCAGAGAACTGTGTCAATCCCCCTCACTATACTATCCCCAACTACCACTACATTCCTTTTAACACCCCCCACTTAAATGGTTTCCTGCACCATGGTGCCGTGGTCACCCTGCTGATCCACACTCTGCTTTCACTGTTGTACATACAAGCTTCAAGAGTCTCCAACCTGTTGCATAATTAAAAAGACTAAGGTCCTCCACTCCCACCTTATTGATTCCCTTATCTGCCTGTCTCACTGCTCACTGTCACACCCCGCCCCCCGACCAACCCCCCACCGCCCCCACCGCGCCCCCCACCCCCACCCCACCTCCCTCCCTCCCTGTCCCTGATCAAATCAGATGAAGCTAATCTAAAGGAAGTGACTGCCTTCTGGAACAAAATGTCCAGGTAACTTTCCCCCTCCCTGATGCATCACGATGTCTGCAGCTCAGTCTCCAGCTAATTAACTCTAAGCCAAAGCTCCTCAAGCCGCAGACACTTACTGCAGATGTGGTTGCCATGCATTGCAGTGGCATCCAGGAGCTCCCACGGGCTGCAGCCATGACACATCATCTATCCTGCCATCTCTACTGTGTTAATTAAATACATTTATTTCTCTTAATTAATTTATAGTTCCACTCTTCACCGAACTCCCTCACTCACCAAACTCCCAGCTTTACACGCTATGCACTCAAAGCAGCACTCAGTGCAGACCAATCAGCACCGAGAAACCCCTGTATTTATACTTTCTGAAAAACAAATGAGTCAAACTCTGCTAAAGCTCAGAAACCAGTTTAGGCTCAGGCTGCCTAATTAACTAGCTACAGCTGCTCTCAGAAAGCTTGTATAGTACTCCATCTCTGATCTACAATTCCAAAGACCTGAGTCAGACTAGGGAACCAGCGCTAACCAGCCACCTAGCTAACTAACTACAGCTGCAAATGGTGATCTTGTTGAATGGTAGAGCAGACTGGAAAAGCCAGTCCTATTTCTTATGTTCTTATACCTGTCATGTTTTATCTCTAGGAATGCAGCTGTGCTATAAAGGAGGATATTCTGCTGTTATTTCAGAATTATTCAGTTAATCCGTCAGTCACTCCAACTATTCTGAGTGACGATGGTGCTGAGTTGCAGGAGGAGATCCTATCAGGGACCACTCTACACCATGAGTGCAGCAATTGGTAAGGAATGTTCCAGAATCTTTTCACTGAGCAGAATCAGCTGACATGAAATGATCAGTTCTGAGGCTGACTCCAAAGAGAAAGAGGCAGAGAAAGGATTGGAAGAGTTGAGTGGATCAGGGCAGGTTGCAGGAGGTGAGGAGTTAATTAATGGGTCATGGGAGTAGAACCTGGCCCAGGATCAAATTAATAACTGCAGCACTCCCAGCTCCCATGCATTGTAACCGCAGCACTCCCAGCTCCCATGCATTGTAACTGCAGCACTTCCAGCTCCCATGCATTGTAACTACAGCACTCGCAGGTCCCATGCATTGTAACTACAGCATTCCCAACTCCCATGCATTGTAACTACAGCATTCCCAGCTCCCATGCATTGTAACTACAGCACTTCCAGCTCCCATGCATTGTAACTGCAGCACTCCCAGCTCCCATGCATTGTAACTGCAGCACTCCCAGCTCCCATGCATTGTAACTACAGCACTCCCAGCTCCCATGCATTGTAACTACAACACTCCCATCTCCCATGCATTGTAACTACAGCATTCCCAACTCCCATGCATTGTAACCGCAGCACTCCCAGCTCCCATGCATTGTAACCGCAGCACTCCCAGCTCCCATGCATTGTAACTGCAGCACTTCCAGCTCCCATGCATTGTAACTACAGCACTCGCAGGTCCCATGCATTGTAACTACAGCATTCCCAACTCCCATGCATTGTAACTACAGCATTCCCAGCTCCCATGCATTGTAACTACAGCACTTCCAGCTCCCATGCATTGTAACTGCAGCACTCCCAGCTCCCATGCATTGTAACTGCAGCACTCCCAGCTCCCATGCATTGTAACTACAGCACTCCCAGCTCCCATGCATTGTAACTACAACACTCCCATCTCCCATGCATTGTAACTACAGCATTCCCAACTCCCATGCATTGTAACTGCAGCACTTCCAGCTCCCATGCATTGTAACTGCAGCACTTCCAGCTCCCATGCATTGTAACTGCAGCACTCCCAGCTCCCAAGCATTGTAACTGCAGCACTCACAGGTCCCATGCATTGTAACTACAGCATTCCCAGCTCCCATGCATTGTAACTACAGCATTCCCAGCTCCCATGCATTGTAACTACAGCATTCCCAGCTCCCATGCATTGTAACTACAGCATTCCCAGTGAAGACAAATGTAGGTCCTTTACAGTCAGAAACAGGGGAACTTATAATGGGGAACAAAGAAAAGGCGGAAGAATTGAACACATATTTTGGTTCTTTTTTCACAAAAGAGGACACAAATAATTTCCCAGAAATGTTAGAAAACCAAAGGTCTAGTGAGAGAGAGGAATTGAAGGAAATCAGTATTACTAAAAAAAAAATGGTGCTAGGGAAATTAATGGGTTTAAAGGCTGAAAATTCCCCAGGGCCTGATAATCTATATCCCAGAGTACTAAAGGAAGTGGCCCTGGAAATATTGGAAGCATTGGTGGTCATCTTCCACAATTCTATAGACTCTAGAGCAGTTCCTTCAGATTGGAGGGTGGCAAATGGAACCCCACTATTTAAAAATGGAGGGAGGGAATAAACAGAGAATTACAGACCAGTTAGCCTAACATCAGTAGTGGGAAAAATGCTAGAATCTATTATAAAAGACATGATAACATGGAAAGCATTAATGGGGTTAGACAAAGTCAGCATGGGTTTATGATAAGGAAATCATGTTTAACTAATCTACTGGAGTTTTTTGAGGATGTAACTAGTAGAATAGATAAGGGAGAACCTTTGGATGTGGTGTATTTGGATTTCAAGAAGGCTTTTGATAAGGTCCCACGTAAGAGGCTAGTGGACAAAATTAAAGCACATGGGATTGGGGATAAAATACTGGCATGGATTGAGAATTGGTTGACAGACTGGAAACAGAGAGTGGGAATAAATAGATCTTTTTCCGGATGGCAGGCGGTGACTATAAATGTGTACTGCAGAGATCAGTGCTCGGGCCCCAGCTATTCACGATATATATAAATGACTTGGATGAGGGAACCAAATGTAATATTTCCAAGCTTACTGACAACACAAAACTGGACGGGGTTATAAGGAGGATGCAAGAAAGCTTCAGGGTGACTTAGACAAGTTGAGTGAGTGGGCAACCACATCGCAGATGCAGTATAAGGTGGATAAATGTGAAGTTATACACTTCAGTGTAAAAAACAGAAAGGCAGCGTATTATTTAAATGGTGATATATTGGGAAATGTGGATGTACAAAGGGACCTGAGTGCCTTTGTACACCAGTCAATGAAAGTAAACAGGTAGGTGCAGCAAGCAGTTAGGAAGGTAAATGGTATGTTGGCCTTCATTGTGAGAGGATTTGAGTTCAGAAGTAGGGATATCTTACTGCAGTTATACAAGGCTTTGGTGAGACCATGGTTGGAATATTGCATGTAAATTTGGTCTCCCTGCCTAAGAAAGGACATACTTGCCATAGAGGGAGTGCAGTAAATGTTCACTAGGCTGATGCTGGGGATGGCAGGATTGTTGTATGAGGAGAGATTGGTTCGACTGGGCCTGTATTCACTAGAGTTTAGAAGAATGAGAGGGGATCTGATTGAAACGTATAAAATTCTAACAGGGCCGGACAGACTGGATGCAGGGAGGATGTTTCCCCTGGTTGGGGAGTCTAGAACCAGGGGCCACAGTCTCAGGATATGGGGCAGGCCATTTAGGACTGAGATAAGGAAGCATTTCACTCAGAGGGTGGTCAACCTGTGGAATTCTCTACCACAGAGGCTGTGGAGGCCGGGTCACTGAGTATATTCAAGAAAGAAATTGATAAATTTTTAGATATTAGGGGCATCAAGGGGTATGGAGAGAAAGCAGGAATATGGTGTTGCGATAGAGGATCTGCCATTATCATATTGAATGGTGGAACAAGCTCAAAGGGCCGAATGGCCTACTACTCCTCCTAGTTTCAATGTTTCTATGGGTTAGGAGAGAGGATGCGGGCTGGGAGTAGGGTGGGGAGTTGCAGGAGGGGAAGGGTGCAGGTGGGAAGGTGGGTGCAGGAGGCGAGGGAGGTACTTGGATGAGATGAGTGTGTGTGAAGAGGTGGGGGGTGAAGTGAGCTCCCAAAGGTGCACTAACCTTCCTGTGTTTCCACTCAGCACCTGCTGGAATGGACGGCTGAACTGCTCATTCTCCACCTGCGTCATAGACGGTCAGTTTTCCACCTGGAGCCCTTGGAGTCCCTGTTCACGGAGCTGCGGTGGAATTGGTCACATGACTAGGTCACGTGACTGTTCAAACCCAGCGCCAACCAATGGAGGCAGGGATTGCGCTGGACCACGACTTGATTTCAAATTCTGTCAGACCGCAGAGTGTGAAGGTGAGTATGGGAAATGGGCGAGAACGAGAGAGATCAGTGAGTGATTTCGAGAGGTCGGCGAGAGTGAGATCAGCGAGTGTGAAAGATCAGTGATTGAGAGAGATCAGCGAATGAGGGTGAGAGGTCAGCGAACGTGAGAGATCAGCGAGAGTGAGAGATCAGCGAGTGTGAAAGATCAGCGAATGAGGGTGAGAGGTCAGCGAACGTGAGAGAGATCAGTGAATGAGTGTGATCAGCGAATGAGGATGAAAGGTCAGTGAGATCAGCGGACGAGCAAGATCAGCAAGCGAGAGTGGTCAGCGAGCAAGAGATATCGGCCGGCGAGCATGAGAGAGATCAGCGAGAGAGAGAGAGATCGGCGAGCGAGAGAGGGGTGAAAGGTCAGTGAAAGAGAGATGGGCAAGAATCAGAGAGGTCAGCGAGAGTGAGAGGTCGTTGAGGATGAGAGGTCGGCGAGAGTGAGACAGGTAGGCGAGCGAGGGCGAGAGGTCAGCGAGAGTGAGGGGTTGGCAAGGGTGAGAGGTCAGCAAGTGAGAGGTCAGCAAGAGTGAGAGGACAGTGAGGGCGAGAGGTCAGCGAGAGTGAGATGTTGCTGAACTCGAGAGATGTGTGAGTGCAAATCTGGGTGAACCTCATGAGTTCTCATTGATCGTTTCATGAGTATGTTCTTGTCTTTCAAACGCCAAAGTTTGGGCAGCGGGGGAAAGACCCCATTCAGGGGTCAATCTCCAACTACATCCTGTGTGGTAGGTCAAAGGTCAGGAATCATTGTTGCCCATTCCAAATGCCTCTAATGGCTTCTCTTTCTTTCAGAATCCATTCCAACAGGGGAACCTGTCATCAGTTTACCAGGTAAAGGCAAAGATTCATCAACTCAACGCAACATTAAATCTCTGCCTACACACCTCCAAAACCTGACCCTCACCCCCCTCCCCCTCCCCCTCCAAAACCTGACCCTCACCCCCTCCCCCTCCCCCTCCAAAACCTGACCCTCACCCCCTCCCCCTCCCCCTCCAAAACCTGATCCTCACCCCCTCCCCCTCCAAAACCTGATCCTCACCCCCTCCCCCTGAAAAACCTGACCCTCACCCCCTCCCCCTCCAAAACCTGATCCTCACCCCCCTCCCCCTCCCCCTCCAAAACCTGATCCTCACCCCCCGCTCCCCCTCCAAAACCTGATCCTCACCCCCTCCCCTCCCCTCCAAAACCTGATCCCCTCACCCCCTCCCCCTCCCCCTCCAAAACCTGATCCTCACCCCCTCCCCCTCCCCCTCCAAACCTGACCCTCACACCCCTCCCCTCCAAAACCTGATCCTCACCCCCCTCCCCCTCCAAAACCTGATCCTCACCCCCCCCCCTCCCCCCTCCAAAACTGATCCTCACCCCCCCTCCCCCTCCCCCTCCAAAACCTGATCCTCACCCCCCTCCCCCTCCAAAACCTGATCCTCACCCCCTCCCCCCTCCCCCTCCAAAACCTGATCCTCACCCCCCTCCCACTCCAAAACCTGATCCTCACCCCCTCCCCCTCCAAAACCTATCCTCACACCCCCCTCCCCTCCAAAACCTGATCCTCACCCCCCTCCCCCCCAAAACCTGATCCTCACCCCCCTCCCCCTCCCCCTCAAAACCTGATCCTCACCCCCTCCCCCTCCCCCTCCAAAACCTGATCCTCACCCCCTCCCCCTCCCCCCTCCAAAACCTGATCCTCACCCCCCTCCCCCTCCCCCTCCAAAACCTGATCCTCACCCCCCTCCCCCTCCAAAACCTGATCCTCACCCCCTCCCCCTCCCCTCCCCCTCCAAAACCTGATCCTCACCGCCCCTCCCCTCCTCCCCCTCCAAAAACCTGATCTCAACCCCTCCGCCCTCCAAAACCTGATCCTCACCCCCTCCCCCTCCCCCTCCAAAACCTGATCCTCACCCCCTCCCCTCCCCCTCCAAAAACCTGATCCTCACCCCCTCCCCCTCCAAATCCGGATCCTCACCCCCCTCCCCCTCCAAAACCTGATCCTCACCCCCCTCCCCCTCCCCCTCCAAACCTGATCCTCACCCCCTCCCCCTCCAAAACCTGATCCTCACCCCCTCCCCCTCCCCTCCAAAACCTGATCCTCACCCCCTCCCCCTCCAAAACCTGATCCTCACCCCCTCCCCCTCCAAAACCTGATCCTCACCCCCTCCCCCTCCCCCTCCAAAACCTGATCCTCACCCCTCCCCCTCCAAAACCTGATCCTCACCCCCCTCCCCCTCCCCCTCCAAAACCTGATCCTCACCCCCTCCCCCTCCCCCTCCAAAACCTGATCCTCACCCCCTCCCCCTCCCCCTCCAAAACCTGATCCTCACCCCCTCCCCCTCCAAAACCTGATCCTCACCCCCTCCCCCTCCAAAACCTGATCCTCACCCCCTCCCCCTCCCCCTCCAAAACCTGATCCTCACCCCCCACCCCCCTCCAAAACCTGATCCTCACCCCCCTCCCCCTCCCCCTCCAAAACCTGATCCTCACCCCCTCCCCCTCCAAAACCTGATCCTCACCCAGTCCCCCTCCCCCTCCAAAACCTGATGCTCACCCCCTCCCCCTCCCCCTCCAAAACCTGATCCTCACCCCCCTCCCCCCTCCCCCTCCAAAACCTGATCCTCACCCCCTCCCCCTCCCCCTCCAAAACCTGATCCTCACCCCCTCCCCCTCCAAAACCTGATCCTCACCCCCCTCCCCCTCCCCCTCCAAAACCTGATCCTCACCCCCTCCCCTCCCCCTCCAAAACCTGATCCTCACCCCCTCCCCCTCCCCCTCCAAAACCTGATCCTCACCCCCTCCCCCTCCCCCTCCAAAACCTGATCCTCACCCCCCTCCCCCTCCCCCTCCAAAACCTGATCCTCACCCCCTCCCCCTCCAAAACCTGATCCTCACCCCCTCCCCCTCCCCCTCCAAAACCTGATCCTCACCCCCTCCCCCTCCCCCTCCAAAACCTGATCCTCACCCCCTCCCCCTCCAAAACCTGATCCTCACCCCCTCCCCCTCCCCCTCCAAAACCTGATCCTCACCCCCTCCCCCTCCCCCTCCAAAACCTGATCCTCACCCCCTCCCCCTCCCCCTCCAAAACCTGATCCTCACCCCCTCCCCTCCCCCTCCAAAACCTGATCCTCACCCCCTCCCCCTCCCCCTCCAAAACCTGATCCTCACCCCCCTCCCCCTCCCCCTCCAAAACCTGATCCTCACCCCCTCCCCCTCCCCCTCCAAAACCTGATCCTCACCCCCCTCCCCCTCCAAAACCTGATCCTCACCCCCTCCCCTCCCCTCCAAAACCTGATCCTCACCCCCTCCCCCTCCCCCTCCAAAACCTGATCCTCACCCCCTCCCCCTCCAAAACCTGATCCTCACCCCCCTCCCCCCTCCCCTCCAAAACCTGATCCTCACCCCCCTCCCCCTCCCCTCCAAAACCTGATCCTCACCCCCTCCCCCTCCCCCTCCAAAACCTGATCCTCACCCCCTCCCCCTCCCCCTCCAAAAACCTGATCCTCACCCCCTCCCCCTCCAAAACCTGATCCTCACCCCCTCCCCCTCCCCCTCCAAAACCTGATGCTCACCCCCCTCCCCCTCCCCCTCCAAAACCTGATCCTCACCCCCTCCCCCCCCTCCAAAACCTGATCCTCACCCCCCCTCCCCCTCCAAAAACCTATCCTCACCCCCTCCCCTCCCCTCCAAAACCTGATCCTCACCCCCTCCCCCTCCAAAACCTGATCCTCACCCCCTCCCCCTCCAAAACCTGATCCTCACCCCCTCCCCCTCCAAAACCTGATCCTCACCCCCTCCCCCTCCAAAACCTGATCCTCACCCCCTCCCCCTCCCCTCCAAAACCTGATCCTCACCCCCTCCCCCTCCATAACCTGATCTCACCCCCTCCCCCCTCCAAAACCTGATCTCACCGCCCCTCCCCCTCCAAAACCTGATCCTCACCCCCTCCCCCTCCAAAACCTGATCCTCACCCCCTCCCCCTCCCCCTCCAAAACCTGATCCTCACCCCCTCCTCCCTCCAAAACCTGATCCTCACCCCCTCCCCCTCCCCTCCAAAACCTGATCCTCACCCCCTCCCCCTCCCCCTCCAAAACCTGATCCTCACCCCCTCCCTCCCCCTCCAAAACCTGATCCTCACCCCCTCCCCCTCCCCCTCCAAAACCTGATCCCACCCCTCCCCCTCCCCCTCCAAAACCTGATCCTCACCCCTCCCCCTCCAAAACCTGATCCTCACCCCCTCCCCCTCCCCTCCAAAACCTGATCCTCACCCCCTCCCCCTCCCCCTCCAAAACCTGATCCTCACCCCCTCCCCCTCCCCCTCCAAACCTGATCCTCACCCCCTCCCCCTCCAAAACCTGATCCTCACCCCCTCCCCCTCCAAAACCTGATCCTCACACCCCTCCCCTCCCCCTCCAAAACCTGATCCTCACCCCTCCCCCTCCCCCTCCAAAACCTGATCCTCACCCCCTCCCCCTCCCCCTCCAAAACCTGATCCTCACCCCCTCCCCTCCCCTCCAAAACCTGATCTCACCCCCTCCCCCTCCCCCTCCAAAACCTGATCCTCACCCCCTCCCCCTCCAAAACCTGATCCTCACCCCCTCCCCCTCCCCCTCCAAACCTGATCCTCACCCCCTCCCCCTCCCCCTCCAAAACCTGATCCTCACCCCCTCCCCCTCCCCCTCCAAAACCTGATCCTCACCCCCTCCCCCTCCAAAACCTGATCCTCACCCCCTCCCCCTCCAAAACCTGATCCTCACCCCCTCCCCCTCCCCTCCAAAACCTGATCCTCACCCCCCTCCCCCTCCCCCTCCAAAACCTGATCCTCACCACCCCCTCCCCCTCCCCCTCCAAAACCTGATCCTCACCCCCTCCCCTCCCCTCCAAAACCTGATCCTCACCCCCTCCCCCTCCCCCTCCAAAACCTGATCCTCACCCCCTCCCCCTCCCCCTCCAAAACCTGATCCTCACCCCTCCCCCCTCCCCCTCCAAAACCTGATCCTCACCCCCTCCCCCTCCCCCTCCAAAACCTGATCCTCACCCCCCTCCCCCTCCCCCTCCAAAACCTGATCCTCACCCCCTCCCCCTCCAGAACCTGATCCTCACCCCCTCCCCCTCCCCCTCCAAAACCTGATCCTCACCCCCTCCCCCTCCCCCTCCAAAACCTGATCCTCACCCCCTCCCCCTCCAAAACCTGATCCTCACCCCCTCCCCCTCCCCCTCCAAAACCTGATCCTCACCCCCTCCCCCTCCCCCTCCAAAACCTGATCCTCACCCCCCTCCCCCTCCCCTCCAAAACCTGATCCTCACCCCCTCCCCTCCCCCTCCAAAACCTGATCCTCACCCCCTCCCCCTCCCCCTCCAAAACCTGATCCTCACCCCCTCCCCCCCTCCAAAACCTGATCCTCACCCCCTCCCCCTCCCCCTCCAAAACCTGATCCTCACCCCCTCCCCCTCCCCCTCCAAAACCTGATCCTCACCCCCTCCCCCTCCCCCTCCAAAACCTGATCCTCACCCCCTCCCCCCTCCAAAACCTGATCCTCACCCCCTCCCCCTCCAAAACCTGATCCTCACCCCCCTCCCCCTCCCCCTCCAAAACCTGATCCTCACCCCACCCCCTCCCCCTCCAAAACCTGATCCTCACCCCCTCCCCCTCCCCCTCCAAAACCTGATCCTCACCCCCTCCCCCTCCAAACCTGATCCTCACCCCCTCCCCCCCCTCCAAAACCTGATCCTCACCCCCTCCCCTCCCCCTCCAAAACCTGATCCTCACCCCCTCCCTCCTCCAAAACCTGATCCTCACCCCCTCCCCCTCCAAAACCTTGATCCTCACCCCCTCCCCCTCCCCCTCCAAAACCTGATCCTCACCCCCTCCCCCTCCCCCTCCAAAACCTGATCCTCACCCCCTCCCCCTCCCCCTCCAAAACCTGATCCTCACCCCCTCCCCCTCCCCCTCCAAAACCTGATCCTCACCCCCTCCCCCTCCCCCTCCAAAACCTGATCCTCACCCCCTCCCCCTCCCCCTCCAAAACCTGATCCTCACCCCTCCCCCTCCAAAACCTGATCCTCACCCCCTCCCCTCCCCCCCTCCAAAACCTGATCTCACCCCCTCCCCCTCCAAAACCTGATCCTCACCCCCTCCCCCTCCCCCTCCAAAACCTGATCCTCACCCCCTCCCCCCCCTCCAAAACCTGATCCTCACCCCCTCCCCCTCCCCCTCCAAAACCTGATCCTCACCCCCTCCCCCTCCCCCTCCAAAACCTGATCCTCACCCCCCTCCCCCTCCCCCTCCAAAACCTGATCCTCACACCCCCTCCCCCTCCCCTCCAAAACCTGATCCTCACCCCCTCCCCCTCCCCCTCCAAAACCTGATCCCTCACCCCCTCCCCCTCCCCCTCCAAAACCTGATCCTCACCCCCTCCCCCTCCAAAACCTGATCCTCACCCCCTCCCCCTCCCCCTCCAAAACCTGATCCTCACCCCCTCCCCTCCCCCTCCAAAACCTGATCCTCACCCCTCCCCCTCCCCCTCCAAAACCTGATCCTCACCCCCTCCCCCTCCAAAACCTGATCCTCACCCCCCTCCCCCTCCCCCTCCAAAACCTGATCCTCACCCCCTCCCCCTCCCCCTCCAAAACCTGATCCTCACCCCCTCCCCCTCCCCCTCCAAAACCTGATCCTCACCCCTCCCCTCCCCCTCCAAAACCTGATCCTCACCCCCTCCCCTCCCCCTCCAAAACCTGATCCTCACCCCCTCCCCCTCCCCCTCCAAAACCTGATCCTCACCCCCCTCCCCCTCCCCCTCCCCCTCCAAAACCTGATCCTCACCCCCCTCCCCCTCCAAAACCTGATCCTCACCCCCTCCCCCTCCAAAACCTGATCCTCACCCCCCTCCCCCTCCCCCTCCAAAACCTGATCCTCACCCCCTCCCCCTCCAAAACCTGATCCTCACCCCCTCCCCCTCCAAAACCTGATCCTCACCCCCTCCCCCTCCAAAACCTGATCCTCACCCCCTCCCCCTCCAAAACCTGATCCTCACCCCCCTCCCCCTCCAAAACCTGATCCTCACCCCCTCCCCCTCCCCCTCCAAAACCTGATCCTCACCCCCCCCCCTCCCCCTCCAAAACCTGATCCTCACCCCCTCCCCTCCCCCTCCAAAACCTGATCCTCACCCCTCCCCCTCCCCCTCCAAAACCTGATCCTCACCCCCTCCCCCTCCCCCTCCAAAACCTGATCCTCACCCCCTCCCCCTCCCCCTCCAAAACCTGATCCTCACCCCCTCCCCCTCCCCCTCCAAAACCTGATCCTCACCCCCTCCCCCTCCCCCTCCAAAACCTGATCCTCACCCCCTCCCCTCCCCCTCCAAAACCTGATCCTCACCCCCCCTCCCCCTCCCCCTCCAAAACCTGATCCTCACCCCCTCCCCTCCAAAACCTGATCCTCACCCCCTCCCCCTCCCCCTCCAAAACCTGATCCTCACCCCCTCCCCCTCCCCCTCCAAAACCTGATCCTCACCCCCTCCCCCTCCCCCTCCAAAACCTGATCCTCACCCCCTCCCCCTCCCCCTCCAAAACCTGATCCTCACCCCCTCCCCCTCCCCCTCCAAAACCTGATCCTCACCCCCTCCCCCCTCCCCTCCAAAACCTGATCCTCACCCCCTCCCCCTCCCCCTCCAAAACCTGATCCTCACCCCCTCCCCCTCCCCCTCCAAAACCTGATCCTCACCCCCTCCCCCTCCAAAACCTGATCCTCACCCCCTCCCCCTCCCCCTCCAAAACCTGATCCTCACCCCCTCCCCCTCCCCCTCCAAAACCTGATCCTCACCCCCTCCCCCTCCAAAACCTGATCCTCACCCCCTCCCCCTCCCCCTCCAAAACCTGATCCTCACCCCCTCCCCCTCCCCCTCCAAAACCTGATCCTCACCCCCTCCCCCTCCCCCTCCAAAACCTGATCCTCACCCCCTCCCCCTCCCCCTCCAAAACCTGATCCTCACCCCCTCCCCCTCCCCCTCCAAAACCTGATCCTCACCCCCTCCCCTCCCCCTCCAAAACCTGATCCTCACCCCCTCCCCCTCCCCCTCCAAAACCTGATCCTCACCCCCTCCCCCTCCCCCTCCAAAACCTGATCCTCACCCCCTCCCCCTCCCCCTCCAAAACCTGATCCTCACCCCCTCCCCCTCCCCCTCCAAAACCTGATCCTCACCCCCTCCCCCTCCAAAACCTGATCCTCACCCCCCTCCCCCTCCAAAACCTGATCCTCACCCCCCCCCCCTCCCCCTCCAAAACCTGATCCTCACCCCCTCCCCCTCCCCCTCCAAAACCTGATCCTCACCCCCTCCCCCTCCCCCTCCAAAACCTGATCCTCACCCCCTCCCCCTCCCCCTCCAAAACCTGATCCTCACCCCCTCCCTCCCCCTCCAAAACCTGATCCTCACCCCCTCCCCCTCCCCCTCCAAAACCTGATCCTCACCCCCCTCCCCCTCCAAAACCTGATCCTCACCCCCTCCCCCTCCCCCTCCAAAACCTGATCCTCACCCCCTCCCCCCCTCCAAAACCTGATCCTCACCCCCTCCCCCTCCCCCTCCAAAACCTGATCCTCACCCCCTCCCCTCCCCCTCCAAAACCTGATCCTCACCCCCCTCCCCCTCCAAAACCTGATCCTCACCCCCTCCCCCTCCAAAAACCTGATCCTCACCCCCCTCCCCCTCCAAAACCTGATCCTCACCCCCTCCCCTCCCCTCCAAAACCTGATCCTCACCCCCTCCCCTCCCCCTCCAAAACCTGATCCTCACCCCCTCCCCCTCCCCTCCAAAACCTGATCCTCACCCCCTCCCCCTCCCCCTCCAAAACCTGATCCTCACCCCCTCCCCCTCCCCCTCCAAAACCTGATCCTCACCCCCTCCCCTCCCCCTCCAAAACCTGATCCTCACCCCCTCCCCCTCCAAAACCTGATCCTCACCCCCTCCCCCTCCCCCTCCAAAACCTGATCCTCACCCCCTCCCCCTCCCCAAAACCTGATCCTCACCCCCTCCCCTCCCCCTCCAAAACCTGATCCTCACCCCCTCCCCCTCCCCCTCCAAAACCTGATCCTCACCCCCTCCCCCTCCCCCTCCAAAACCTGATCCTCACCCCCCTCCCCCTCCAAAACCTGATCCTCACCCCCCCTCCCCCTCCAAAACCTGATCCTCACCCCCTCCCCCTCCCCCTCCAAAACCTGATCCTCACCCCCCTCCCCCTCCCCCTCCAAAACCTGATCCTCACCCCCCTCCCCCTCCAAAACCTGATCCTCACCCCCCCCCCTCCCCCTCCAAAACCTGATCCTCACCCCCCTCCCCCCCCTCCAAAACCTGATCCTCACCCCCCTCCCCCTCCAAAACCTGATCCTCACCCCCTCCCCCTCCCCCTCCAAAACCTGATCCTCACCCCCTCCCCCTCCCCCTCCAAAACCTGATCCTCACCCCCTCCCCCTCCCCCTCCAAAACCTGATCCTCACCCCCTCCCCCTCCCCCTCCAAAACCTGATCCTCACCCCCTCCCCTCCCCCTCCAAAACCTGATCCTCACCCCCCCTCCCCCTCCAAAACCTGATCCTCACCCCCTCCCCTCCCCTCCAAAACCTGATCCTCACCCCCTCCCCTCCCCCTCCAAAACCTGATCCTCACCCCCTCCCCCTCCCCCTCCAAAACCTGATCCTCACCCCCTCCCCCTCCCCCTCCAAAACCTGATCCTCACCCCCTCCCTCCCCCTCCAAAACCTGATCCTCACCCCCTCCCCCTCCCCTCCAAAACCTGATCCTCACCCCCTCCCCCTCCCCCTCCAAAACCTGATCCTCACCCCCCTCCCCTCCCCCTCCAAAACCTGATCCTCACCCCCTCCCCCTCCAAAACCTGATCCTCACCCCCTCCCCCTCCCCCTCCAAAACCTGATCCTCACCCCCTCCCCCTCCCCCTCCAAAACCTGATCCTCACCCCCTCCCCCTCCAAAACCTGATCCTCACCCCCTCCCCCTCCCCCTCCAAAACCTGATCCTCACCCCCTCCCCCTCCCCCTCCAAAACCTGATCCTCACCCCCTCCCCCTCCCCCTCCAAAACCTGATCCTCACCCCCTCCCCCTCCCCCTCCAAAACCTGATCCTCACCCCCTCCCCCACCAAAACCTGATCCTCACCCCCGCCCCCCCCCCCCCCCAAAACCTGATCCTCACCCCCCTCCCCCTCCCCCTCCAAAACCTGATCCTCACCCCTCCCCCTCCCCTCCAAAACCTGATCCTCACCCCCTCCCCCCTCCCCCTCCAAAAACCTGATCCTCACCCCCTCCCCCTCCCCTCCAAAACCTGATCCTCACCCCCCCCTCCCCCTCCAAAACCTGATCCTCACCCCCTCCCCCTCCCCCTCCAAAACCTGATCCTCACCCCCTCCCCCTCCCCCTCCAAAACCGATCCTCACCCCCTCCCCCTCCCCCTCCAAAACCTGATCCTCACCCCCCCCCTCCCCCTCCAAAACCTGATCCTCACCCCCTCCCCCCCTCCAAAACCTGATCCTCACCCCCTCCCCCTCCCCCTCCAAAACCTGATCCTCACCCCCCTCCCCCTCCCCCTCCAAAACCTGATCCTCACCCCCTCCCCCTCCCCCTCCAAAACCTGATCCTCACCCCCTCCCCCTCCCCCTCCAAAACCTGATCCTCACCCCCTCCCCCTCCCCCTCCAAAACCTGATCCTCACCCCCTCCCCTCCCCCTCCAAAACCTGATCCTCACCCCCTCCCCCTCCCCCTCCAAAACCTGATCCTCACCCCCTCCCCCTCCCCCTCCTAAACCTGATCCTCACCCCCCTCCCCCTCCCCCTCCAAAACCTGATCCTCACCCCCTCCCCCTCCCCCTCCAAAACCTGATCCTCACCCCCTCCCCCTCCAAAACCTGATCCTCACCCCCTCCCCCTCCCCCTCCAAAACCTGATCCTCACCCCCCTCCCCTCCCCCTCCAAAACCTGATCCTCACCCCTCCCCCTCCCCCTCCAAAACCTGATCCTCACCCCCTCCCCCTCCCCCTCCAAAACCTGATCCTCACCCCCTCCCCTCCCCCTCCAAAACCTGATCCTCACCCCCTCCCCCTCCCCCTCCAAAACCTGATCCTCACCCCCTCCCCCTCCCCCTCCAAAACCTGATCCTCACCCCCTCCCTCCCCCTCCAAAACCTGATCCTCACCCCTCCCTCCCCCTCCAAAACCTGATCCTCACCCCTCCCCCTCCCCCTCCAAAACCTGATCCTCACCCCCTCCCCCTCCCCCTCCAAAACCTGATCCTCACCCCCTCCCCCTCCCCCTCCAAAACCTGATCCTCACCCCCTCCCCCTCCCCCTCCAAAACCTGATCCTCACCCCCCCCCTCCCCTCCAAAACCTGATCCTCACCCCCTCCCCCTCCCCCTCCAAAACCTGATCCTCACCCCCTCCCCCTCCCCCTCCAAAACCTGATCCTCACCCCCTCCCCCTCCCCCTCCAAAACCTGATCCTCACCCCCTCCCCCTCCCCCTCCAAAACCTGATCCTCACCCCCCTCCCCCTCCAAAACCTGATCCTCACCCCCTCCCCCTCCCCCTCCAAAACCTGATCCTCACCCCCTCCCCCTCCCCCTCCAAAACCTGATCCTCACCCCCCTCCCCCTCCAAAACCTGATCCTCACCCCCCCTCCCCCTCCAAAACCTGATCCTCACCCCCTCCCCTCCCCTCCAAAACCTGATCCTCACCCCTCCCCCTCCCCCTCCAAAACCTGATCCTCACCCCCTCCCCCTCCCCCTCCAAAACCTGATCCTCACCCCCTCCCCCTCCCCCTCCAAAACCTGATCCTCACCCCTCCCCTCCCCCTCCAAAACCTGATCCTCACCCCCTCCCCTCCCCTCCAAAACCTGATCCTCACCCCCTCCCCTCCCCCTCCAAAACCTGATCCTCACCCCCTCCCCTCCCCCTCCAAAACCTGATCCTCACCCCCTCCCCTCCCCTCCAAAACCTGATCCTCACCCCCTCCCCCTCCCCCTCCAAAACCTGATCCTCACCCCCTCCCCCTCCAAAACCTGATCCTCACCCCCTCCCCTCCCTCCAAAACCTGATCCTCACCCCCCCCCTCCCCCTCCAAAACCTGATCCTCACCCCCTCCCCCTCCCCCTCCAAAACCTGATCCTCACCCCCCCTCCCCTCCAAAACCTGATCCTCTCCCCCTCCCCTCCCCTCCAAAACCTGATCCTCACCCCTCCCCTCCCCCTCCAAAACCTGATCCTCACCCCCTCCCCCTCCCCCTCCAAAACCTGATCCTCACCCCCTCCCCCTCCAAAACCTGATCCTCACCCCCTCCCCCTCCCCCTCCAAAACCTGATCCTCACCCCCTCCCCCTCCCCCTCCAAAACCTGATCCTCACCCCCTCCCCTCCCCCTCCAAAACCTGATCCTCACCCCTCCCCTCCCCCTCCAAAACCTGATCCTCACCCCCTCCCCCTCCAAAACCTGATCCTCACCCCCTCCCCCCCTCCAAAACCTGATCCTCACCCCCTCCCCCTCCCCCTCCAAAACCTGATCCTCACCCCCCTCCCCCTCCAAAACCTGATCCTCACCCCCTCCCCCTCCAAAACCTGATCCTCACCCCTCCCCTCCCCCTCCAAAACCTGATCCTCACCCCTCCCCCTCCCCCTCCAAAACCTGATCCTCACCCCCTCCCTCCCCCTCCAAAACCTGATCCTCACCCCCTCCCCCTCCCCCTCCAAAACCTGATCCTCACCCCCTCCCCCTCCCCCTCCAAAACCTGATCCTCACCCCCTCCCCTCCCCCTCCAAAACCTGATCCTCACCCCCCTCCCCCTCCCCTCCAAAACCTGATCCTCACCCCCTCCCCCCTCCCCCTCCAAAACCTGATCCTCACCCCCCCCTCCCCCTCCAAAACCTGATCCTCACCCCCTCCCCCTCCCCCTCCAAAACCTGATCCTCACCCCCTCCCTCCAAAACCTGATCCTCACCCCCTCCCCCTCCAAAACCTGATCCTCACCCCCTCCCCCTCCCCCTCCAAAACCTGATCCTCACCCCCCTCCCCCTCCAAAACCTGATCCTCACCCCCCTCCCCCTCCCCCTCCAAAACCTGATCCTCACCCCCTCCCCCTCCCCCTCCAAAACCTGATCCTCACCCCCTCCCCTCCCCCTCCAAAACCTGATCCTCACCCCCTCCCCCCTCCAAAACCTGATCCTCACCCCCCTCCCCCTCCAAAACCTGATCCTCACCCCCTCCCCCTCCAAAACCTGATCCTCACCCCCCTCCCCCTCCAAAACCTGATCCTCACCCCCCTCCCCCTCCAAAACCTGATCCTCACCCCCCTCCCCCTCCCCTCCAAAACCTGATCCTCACACCCCCTCCCCCTCCAAAACCTGATCCTCACCCCTCCCCTCCCCCTCCAAAACCTGATCCTCACCCCCTCCCCCTCCCCCTCCAAAACCTGATCCTCACCCCCCTCCCCCTCCCCTCCAAAACCTGATCCTCACCCCCTCCCCTCCCCTCCAAAACCTGATCCTCACCCCCTCCCCCTCCAAAACCTGATCCTCACCCCCCCCTCCCCCTCCAAAACCTGATCCTCACCCCCTCCCCCTCCCCCTCCAAAACCTGATCCTCACCCCCTCCCCCTCCCCCTCCAAAACCTGATCCTCACCCCCTCCCCCTCCCCCTCCAAAACCTGATCCTCACCCCCCTCCCCTCCCCCTCCAAAACCTGATCCTCACCCCCTCCCCCTCCCCCTCCAAAACCTGATCCTCACCCCCTCCCCCTCCCCCTCCAAAACCTGATCCTCACCCCCCTCCCCCTCCAAAACCTGATCCTCACCCCCTCCCCCTCCAAAACCTGATCCTCACCCCCTCCCCCTCCAAAACCTGATCCTCACCCCCTCCCCTCCAAAACCTGATCCTCACCCCCTCCCCTCCCCCTCCAAAACCTGATCCTCACCCCCTCCCCTCCCCCTCCAAAACCTGATCCTCACCCCCTCCCCCCTCCAAAACCTGATCCTCACCCCCCTCCCCCTCCCCCTCCAAAACCTGATCCTCACCCCCTCCCCCTCCAAAACCTGATCCTCACCCCCTCCCCCTCCCCCTCCAAAACCTGATCCTCACCCCCCCTCCCCCTCCAAAACCTGATCCTCACCCCCTCCCCCTCCCCCTCCAAAACCTGATCCTCACCCCCCCCTCCCCCTCCAAAACCTGATCCTCAACCCCTCCCCCTCCAAAACCTGATCCTCACCCCTCCCCTCCCCCTCCAAAACCTGATCCTCACCCCCTCCCCCTCCCCTCCAAAACCTGATCCTCACCCCCTCCCCCTCCCCCTCCAAAACCTGATCCTCACCCCTCCCCTCCCCTCCAAAACCTGATCCTCACCCCTCCCCCTCCCCCTCCAAAACCTGATCCTCACCCCCTCCCCCCTCCCCCTCCAAAACCTGATCCTCACCCCCTCCCCTCCCCCTCCAAAACCTGATCCTCACCCCCCCCTCCCCCTCCAAAACCTGATCCTCACCCCCTCCCCCTCCCCCTCCAAAACCTGATCCTCACCCCCCCTCCCCCTCCAAAACCTGATCCTCACCCCCCTCCCCCTCCAAAACCTGATCCTCACCCCCTCCCCCTCCCCCTCCAAAACCTGATCCTCACCCCCTCCCCCTCCCCCTCCAAAACCTGATCCTCACCCCCTCCCCCTCCCCCTCCAAAACCTGATCCTCACCCCCCTCCCCCTCCAAAACCTGATCCTCACCCCCCTCCCCCTCCAAAACCTGATCCTCACCCCCCTCCCCCTCCCCTCCAAAACCTGATCCTCACCCCCCTCCCCCTCCAAAACCTGATCCTCACCCCCTCCCCCTCCCCCTCCAAAACCGATCCTCACCCCCTCCCCCTCCCCCTCCAAAACCTGATCCTCACCCCCTCCCCCTCCCCCTCCAAAACCTGATCCTCACCCCTCCCCCTCCCCTCCAAAACCTGATCCTCACCCCCTCCCCCTCCAAAACCTGATCCTCACCCCCTCCCCCTCCCCCTCCAAAACCTGATCCTCACCCCCTCCCCCTCCCCCTCCAAAACCTGATCCTCACCCCCTCCCCTCCCCCTCCAAAACCTGATCCTCACCCCCTCCCCCTCCCCCTCCAAAACCTGATCCTCACCCCCTCCCCCTCCCCCTCCAAAACCTGATCCTCACCCCTCCCCCTCCCCCTCCAAAACCTGATCCTCACCCCCTCCCCCTCCCCCTCCAAAACCTGATCCTCACCCCTCCCCCTCCCCCTCCAAAACCTGATCCTCACCCCTCCCCTCCCCTCCAAAACCTGATCCTCACCCCCTCCCCCTCCCCCTCCAAAACCTGATCCTCACCCCCTCCCCCTCCAAAACCTGATCCTCACCCCCTCCCCCTCCCCTCCAAAACCTGATCCTCAACCCCCCTCCCCCTCCCCCTCCAAAACCTGATCCTCACCCCCTCCCCCTCCCCTCCAAAACCTGATCCTCACCCCCTCCCCCTCCCCCTCCAAAACCTGATCCTCACCCCCTCCCCCTCCCCCTCCAAAACCTGATCCTCACCCCCTCCCCTCCCCCTCCAAAACCTGATCCTCACCCCCCTCCCTCCCCTCCAAAACCTGATCCTCACCCCCTCCCCCTCCCCCTCCAAAACCTGATCCTCACACCCCCTCCCCCTCCAAAAACCTGATCCTCACCCCCTCCCCCCTCCAAAACCTGATCCTCACCCCCCTCCCCCTCCAAAACCTGATCCTCACCCCCTCCCCCTCCCCCTCCAAAACCTGATCCTCACCCCCTCCCCCTCCCCCACCAAAACCTGATCCTCACCCCCCCCTCCCCCTCCAAAACCTGATCCTCACCCCCCCCCTCCCCCTCCAAAACCTGATCCTCACGCCCCTCCCCTCTCCCCTCCAAACCTGATCCTCACCCCTCCCCCTCCCCCTCCAAAACCTGATCCCACCCCCTCCCCCTCCCCCCTCCAAAACCTGATCCTCACCCCCCTCCCCCCCCCTCCAAAACCTGATCCTCACCTTCCCCTCCCCCTCCAAAACCTGATCCTCACCCCCCTCCCCCTCCAAAACCTGATCCTCACCCCTCCCCCTCCAAAACCTGATCCTCACCCCCTCCCCCTCCCCCTCCAAAACCTGATCCTCACCCCTCCCCCTCCCCCTCCAAAACCTGATCCTCACCCCCTCCCCCTCCCCCTCCAAAACCTGATCCTCACCCCCTCCCCCTCCCCCTCCAAAACCTGATCCTCACCCCCTCCCCCTCCCCCTCCAAAACCTGATCCTCACCCCCTCCCCCCTCCCCCTCCAAAACCTGATCCTCACCCCCTCCCCCTCCAAAACCTGATCCTCACCCCCTCCCCTCCCCTCCAAAACCTGATCCTCACCCCCTCCCCCTCCAAAACCTGATCCTCACCCCCTCCCCTCCCCCTCCAAAACCTGATCCTCACCCCCTCCCCCTCCCCCTCCAAAACCTGATCCTCACCCCCCGCCCCCTCCCCCTCCAAAACCTGATCCTCACCCCCCTCCCCCTCCAAAACCTGATCCTCACCCCCTCCCCCCCTCCAAAACCTGATCCTCACCCCTCCCCCTCCCTCCAAAACCTGATCCTCACCCCCTCCCCCTCCCCCTCCAAAACCTGATCCTCACCCCCCCCTCCCCCTCCAAAACCTGATCCTCACCCCCCTCCCCCTCTAAAACCTGATCCTCACCTCCCCTCCCCCTCCTAAACCTGATCTCACCCCCTCCCTCCCCCCTCCAAAACCTGATCCTCAACCCCTCCCCCTCCCCCTCCAAAACCTGATCCTCACACCCCTCCCCCTCCAAAACCTGATCCTCACCCCCTCCCCTCCCCCTCCAAAACCTGATCCTCACCCCCTCCCCCCCTCCCCCTCCAAAACCTGATCCTCACCCCCTCCCTCCCCCCTCCAAAACCTGATCCTCACCCCCTCCCCCTCCCCCTCCAAAACCTGATCCTCACCCCCCTCCCCCTCCCCCCTCCAAAACCTGATCCTCACTCACCTCCCCCTCCCCCTCCAAAACCTGATCCTCACCCACCCTCCCCCTCCCCCTCCAAAACCTGATCCTCACCCCCTCCCCCTCCCCCTCCAAAACCTGATCCTCACCCCCCTCCCCCTCCCCCTCCAAAACCTGATCCTCACCCCCCTCCCCCTCCAAAAGCCTGATCCTCACCCCCCTCCCCCTCCCCCTCCAAAACCTGATCCTCACCCCCTCCCCCTCCCCTCCAAAAACCTGATCCTCACCCCCTCCCCCTCCCCCTCCAAAACCTGATCCTCACCGGCCCTTCCCCCTCCAAAACCTGATCCTCACCCCCTCCCCCTCCCCCTCACAAAACCTGATCCTCACCCCCCCTCCCCCTCCCCCTCCAAAACCTGATCCTCACCCCCTCCCCCTCCCCCTCCAAAACCTGATCCTCACCCCCACCCCCTCCCCCTCCAAAACCTGATCCTCACCCCCTCCCCACCCCCTCCAAAACCTGATCCTCACCCCTCTCTCCCCTCCAAAACCTGATCCTCACCTCCCTCCCCCTCCAAAACCAGATCCTCACCCCCCTCCCCCTCCAAAACCTGATCCTCACCCCCCTCCCCCTCCCCCCTCCAAAACCTGATCAGCCACCCCCTCCCTCCCCTCCAAAACCTGATCCTCACCCCCTCCCCCCTCCCCCTCCAAACCTGATCCTCACCCCCTCCCCCTCCCCCTCCAAAACCTGATCCTCACCCCCCACCCCCCTCCCCCTCCCAAAACCTGATCCTCACCCCCTCCCCCTCCAAAAAACCTGATCCTCACCCCCTCCCCCTCCCCCTCCAAAACCTGATCCTCACCCCCTCCCCCTCCAAAACCTGATCCTCACCCCCTCCCCGCCCCCTCCCCCTCCCAAAACCTATCCTCACCCCCTCCCCCTCCCCCTCCAAAACCTGATCCTCACCCCCCACCCCCCTCCCCCCTCCCCTCCAAAACCTGATCCTCACCCCCTCCCCCCGCCCCCTCCAAAACCTGATCCTCACCCCCCTCCCCCTCCCCCTCCAAAACCTGATCCTCACCCCCTCCCCTCCCCCTCCAAAACCTGATCCTCACCGCCCTCCCCCCCCCTCCCCCTCCAAAACCTGATCCTCACCTCCCCTCCCCCTCCAAAACCTCCTCATCCTCACCCCCTCCCCCTCCAAAACCTGATCCTCACCCCCTCCCCCTCCCACTCCAAAACCTGATCCTCACCCCCTCCCCCTCCAAAACCTGATCCTCACCCCCTCCCCCTCCAAAACCTGATCCTCACACCCCCCTCCCCCTCCCCCTCCAAAACCTGATCCTCACCCCCCTCCCCCTCCCCCTCCAAAACCTGATCCCACCCCCTCCCCCCTCCCCCTCCAAAACCTGATCCTCACCCCCTCCCCCTCCAAAACCTGATCCTCACCCCCTCCCCCTCCAAAACCTGATCCTCACCCCCCTCCCCCTCCCCCTCCAAAACCTGATCCTCACCCCCTCCCCCTCCCCCTCCAAAACCTGATCCTCACCCCCTCCCCCTCCAAAACCTGATCCTCACCCCCTCCCCCTCCAAAACCTGATCCCACCCCCTCCCCCCCTCCAAAACCTGATCCTCACCCCCTCCCCCTCCCTCTCCAAAACCCTGATCCTCACCCCCCCTCCCCCTCCCCCCAAAACCTGATCCTCACCCCCTCCCCCTCCCCCTCCAAAACCTGAACCTCTCCCCCTCCCCCTCCCCCCTCCAAAACCTGATCCCTCACCCCCTCCCCCGCCCCCCTCCAAAACCTGATCCTCACCCCCTCCCCCTCCCCCTCCAAAACCTGATCCTCACCCCCTCCCCCTCCCCCTCCAAAACCTGATCCTCACCCCTCCCCCTCCCCCTCCAAAACCTGATCCTCACCCCCTCCCCCCGCCCCTCCAAAAGCCTGATCCTCACCCCCTCCCCCTCCCCCTCCAAAACCTGATCCTCACCCCCTCACCCCTCCAAAACCTGATCCTCACCCCCCTCCCCCTCCCCCTCCAAAACCTATCCTCACCCCCCTCCCCCTCCCCCTCCAAAACCTGATCCTCACCCCCTCCCCTCCCCCTCCAAAACCTGATCCTCACCCCCTCCCCCTCCCCTCCAAAACCTGATCCTCACCCCCTCCCCCTCCCCCTCCAAAACCTGATCCTCACCCCCTCCCCCTCCCCCTCCAAAACCTGATCCTCACCCCCTCCCCCTCCCCCTCCAAAACCTGATCCTCACCCCCTCCCCCTCCCCCTCCAAAACCTGATCCTCACCCCCTCCCCCTCCAAAACCTGATCCTACACCCCCTCCCCCTCCCCCTCCAAAACCTGACCCTCACACCTCCCTCTCCCCTCCAAAACCTGATCCTCACCCCCTCCCCCTCCCCCTCCAAAACCTGATCCTCACCCCCTCCCCTCCCCCTCCAAAACCTGATCCTCACCCCCCTCCCCCTCCCCCACCAAACCTGATCCTCGACCCCCCCCCCCCTCCCCTCCAAACCTGATCCTCACCCCCTCCCCCTCCAAAACCTGATCCTCACCCCCTCCCTCCCCCTCCAAAACCTGATCCTCACCCCCTCCCCCACCAAAACCTGATCCTCACCCCCTCCCCCTCCCCCTCCAAAACCTGATCCACACCCCCTCCCCCTCCAAAACCTGATCCTCACCCCTCCCCTCCCACCGTCCCCCCTCCCCCTCCAAAACCTGATCCTCACCCCCTCCCCCTCCCCCTCCAAAACCTGATCCTCACCCCTCCCCTCCCCCTCCAAAACCTGTTCCTCACCCCCTCCCCCTCCCCCTCCAAAACCTGATCCTCACCCCCCTCCCCCTCCAAAACCTGATCCTCACCCCCTCCCCCTCCCCCTCCAAAAACCTGATCCTCACCCCCTCCCCCCCTCCCCCTCCAAAACCTGATCCTCACCCCCTCCCCCTCCCCCTCCAAAACCTGATCCTCACCCCCTCCCCCTCCCCCTCCAAAACCTGATCCTCACCCCCCTCCCCCTCCAAAACCTGATCCTCACCCCCTCCTCCTCCCCTCCAAAACCTGATCCTCACCCCCTCCCCCTCCCCCTCCAAAACCTGATCCTCACCCCCTCCCCCTCCAAAACCTGATCCTCACCCCCTCCCCTCCCCTCCAAAACCTGATCCTCACCCCCTCCCCCCCCCCTCCAAAACCTGATCCTCACCCCCTCCCCCTCCCCCTCCAAAACCTGATCCTCACCCCCTCCCCCTCCCCCTCCAAAACCTGATCCTCACCCCCTCCCCCTCCCCCTCCAAAACCTGATCCTCACCCCCTCCCCCTCCCCCCTCCAAAACCTGATCCTCACCCCCTCCTCCCCCTCCCCCTCCAAAACCTGATCCTCACCCCCTCCCCCTCCCCCTCCAAAACCTGATCCTCACCCCCTCCCCCTCCCCCTCCAAAACCTGATCCTCACCCCCTCCCCCCCTCCAAAACCTGATCCTCACCCCCTCCCCCTCCCCCTCCAAAACCTGATCCTCACCCCCTCCCCCTCCCCTCCAAAACCTGATCCTCACCCCCCTCCTCCCCTCCAAAAACCTGATCCTCACCCCCCTCCCCCTCCAAAACCTGATCCTCTACCCCCTCCCCCTCCCCCTCCAAACCTGATTCCTCACCCCCTCCCCTCCCCCCTCCAAAACCTGATCCTCACCCCCCCCCTCCCCCTCCAAAACCTGATCCTCACCTCCCTCCCCCTCCCCCTCCAAAACCTGATCCTCACCACCCTCCCCCCTCCAAAACCTGATCCTCACCCCCTCCCCCTCCCCCTCCAAAAACCTGATCCTCACCCCCTCCCCCTCCCCCTCCAAAACCTGATCCTCACCCCCCTCCCCCCCCCTCCAAAACCTGATCCTCACCCCCTCCCCTCCCCCTCCAAAACCTGATCCTCACCCCCTCCCCCCCCGCCCCTCCAAAACCTGATCCTCACCCCCTCCTCCCCCTCCCCCTCCAAAACCTGATCCTCACCCCCCTCCCCCTCCCCCTCCAAAACCTGATCCTCACCCCCTCCCCTCCCCCTCCAAAACCTGATCCTCACCCCTCCCCCTCCCCTCCAAAACCTGATCCTCACCCCCCTCCCCCTCCCCCTCCAAAACCTGATCCTCACACCCTCCCCTCCCCTCCAAAACCTGATCCTCACCCCCTCCCCCTCCCCCTCCAAAACCTGATCCTCACTCCCCTCCCCTCCCCCTCCAAAACCTGAACCTCACCCCCTCCCCCCTCCAAAACCTGATCCTCACCCCCCTCCCCCTCCAAAACCTGATCCTCACCCCCTCCCCCTCCCCCTCCAAAACCTGATCCTCACCCCCTCCCCCTCCCCCTCCAAAACCTGATCCTCAACCCCCTCCCCCCCTCCAAAACCTGATCCTCACCCCCTCCCCCTCCCCCTCCAAAACCTGATCCTCACCCCCCTCCCCCTCCAAAACCTGATCCTCACCCCCCCTCCCCCTCCAAAACCTGATCCTCACCCCCCTCCCCCCTCCAAAACCTGATCCTCACCCCCTCCCCCCTCCCCCTCCAAAACCTGATCCTCACCCCCTCCCCCTCCCCCTCCAAAACCTGATCTCTCCCCCCCTCCCCCTCCAAAACCTGATCCTCACCCCCTCCCCCTCCCCCTCCAAAACCTGATCCTCACCCCCCTCCCCCTCCCCCCTCCAAAACCTGATCCTCACCCCCCCTCCCCCTCCAAAACCTGATCCTCACCCCCTCCCCTCCCCCTCCAAAACCTGATCCTCACCCCCTCCCCCTCCCCCCTCCAAAACCTGATCCTCACCCCCCCCTCCCCCTCCCCCCTCCAAAACCTGATCCTCACCCCCCTCCCCCTCCCCCTCCAAAACCTGATCCTCACCCCCTCCCCCCTCCCCCTCCACCCCTCCAAAACCTGATCCTCACCCCTCCCCCTCCCCCTCCAAAACCTGATCCTCACCCCCTCTCCCCCCTCCCCCTCCAAAACCTGATCCTCACCCCCCCTCCCCCTCCCCCTCCAAAACCTGATCCTCAACCCCCTCCCCCCTCCAAAACCTGATCCTCACCCCCCTCCCCCTCCCCCTCCAAAACCTGATCCTCACCCCCTCCCCCCCCCCTCCAAAACCTGATCCTCACCCCCTCCCCCTCCCCTCCAAAACCTGATCCTCACCCCCCTCCCCCTCCCCCTCCAAAACCTGATCCTCACCCCCGCCCCCCCCAAAACCTGATCCTCACCCCCCTCCCCCTCCCCCTCCAAAACCTGATCCTCACCCCCTCCCCCTCCCCTCCAAAACCTGATCCCACCCCCTCCCCTCCCCCTCCAAAACCTGATCCTCACCCCCTCTCCCCCTCCAAAACCTGATCCTCACCCCCTCCCCCCTCCCCCTCCAAAACCTGATCCTCACCCCCCTCCCCCTCCAAAACCTGATCCTCACCCCCTCCCCTCCTCCAAAACCTGATCCTCACACCCCTCTCCCCCTCCAAAACCTGATCCTCACCCCCTCCCCCTCCCCCTCCAAAACCTGATCCTCACCCCCTCCCCCTCCCCCTCTCCAAAACCTGATCCTCACCCCCTCCCCCTCCCCCCCAAAACCCCTGATCCTCACCCCCTCCCCCTCCCCCTCCAAAACCTGATCCTCACCCCCTCCCCCTCCAAAACCTGATCCTCACCCCCCTCCCCCTCCCCCTCCAAAACCTGATCCTCACCCCCTCCCCCACCCCCTCCAAAACCTGATCCTCACCCCCTCCCCCTCCCCCTCCAAAACCTGATCCTCACCCCCTCCCCCTCCCCCTCCAAAACCTGATCCTCACCCCCCCTCCCCCTCCAAAACCTGATCCTCACCCCCC
>NC_054472.1:195165876-195207164 GCF_017639515.1 Carcharodon carcharias
TTCAGATGGAACGGTGTGGAGAGAATGTTTCCTTCCAGCCGGGACATGTACAGAGCTCAGTGCAGGACAAGAGCTGGTTCAGAGCTGCAGGCCAGGCTGCTACTGTGATGATGGGCTAGTGTTCCAGGTCAGTATTCAAAGGATAAAGAACAGAGAAAAGTACAGCACAGGAACAGGCCCTTCGGCCCTCCAAGCCTGCGCCGATCATTTTGCCCGTCAACTAAAACATTTTGCACTTCCGGGGTCCGTATCCCTCTATTCCCATCCTATTCATGTATTTGTCAAGCTGCCTCTTAAACATCACTATCGTACCTGCTTCCACCACCTCCTCTGGCAGCGAATTCCAGACACTCACTACCCTTTGCGTAAAAAACTTGCCCCATACATCTCCTCTATAGTTTTCTCCTCTCAACTTAAATCTATGTCCCCTAATAATTGACTCTTCCACCCTGGGAAAAAGCTTCGGACTATCTACTCTGTCCATGCCACTC
This sequence comes from Carcharodon carcharias, assembly GCF_017639515.1. Classification (NCBI taxonomy): domain Eukaryota; kingdom Metazoa; phylum Chordata; class Chondrichthyes; order Lamniformes; family Lamnidae; genus Carcharodon; species Carcharodon carcharias. The sequence continues at coordinate 195,166,368 of NC_054472.1, forward strand.
ATAATTTTGTAAACTTCTATCAAGTCGCCCCTCAATCTCCGTCGCTCTAGTGAGAACAATCCAAGTTTCTCCAGCCTCTCCTCATAGCTAATAACCTCCAGACCAGGCAGCATCCTGGTAAACCTCCTCTGTACCCTCTTCAACGCCTCCATATCCTTCTGTTAATGTGGTGACCAGAATTGCACGCAATATTCCAAGTGTGGCCTAACCAAGGTTCTATACAGCTGCAGCATGACTTCCCAGCTTTTATACTCAATACCCCTGCCAATGAAGGCAAGCAGGCCATATGCTTTCCTGACTACCTTATCCACCTGCATTGCCACTTTCAGTGACCTGTGGACCTGTACACCCAGATCCCTCTGCCTGTTGATGCACTTAAGGGTTCTGCCATTTACTGTATAATTCCTGCCTGTATTAGACCTTCCAAAATGCATTACCTCGCATTTGTCCGGATTAAACTCCATCTGCCATTTCTCCACCTAAGTGTCCAACCGATCTATGTCCCGTTGTATCCTTTGACAATCCTCTTCACTATCTGCAACTCCTCCAACCTTAGTGTCATCTGCAAACTTACTAATTAGCCCAGTTACATTTTCCTCCAAATCATTTACGTATACTACAAACAGCAAAGGTCCCAGCAATAATATCTGTGGAACTCCTCTAGTCACAGCTCTCCATTCAGAAAAGCACCCTTCCACTGCTACCCTCTGTCTTCTATGACCAAGCCAATTCTGTATCCATCTTGCCAGCTCACCTCTGATCCCGTGTGACTTTACCTTCTGTACCAGTCTGCCATGAGGGACCTTGTCAAAGGCCTTGGTGAAATCCATGTAGATAACATCCACTGCCCTTCCATTGTCGATCATCTTTGTCACTTCCTCGAGAAACTCGATCAAGTTAGTGAGACACGACCTCCTCTTCACAAAACCATGCTGCCTCTCACTAATTCGCTCATTTGCTTCCAAATGGTAGTAAATCCTGTCACAAAGAATCTTCTCCAATAATTTCTTATGTCAGTTTCCCTCCTTCATTGATAGGAGAATCAACTAACAGGTGTATATGAAGGTGTATATGAATCAACTAGCAGGTGTTTATGAAGCCATGCAATTCAAGTTTACTCGACTTGTGAACTCAGACTCAAGACATAAAACCCTCCTTCTCTACCTTTTGCTCTCCCACTCACTCACTTGCTCTGTCTCGCTCACTCTGTCTTGCTTGCTTTCTCTCTCTCTTGCTCATTTTCTCTCTCGTTTTCTCACTCTCTCTCTTTCTCATGGCATCAGGTCAAACATGGGCAAGGAAACCTCCTGCTGATTATCACGTACCGCCCTCCCTCAGCTGATGAATCAGTGCTTCTCCATGTTGAACATCACCTGGAGGCAGCACTGAGGGTGACAAGGGTGCAGAATGTACTCTGGGTGGGCGACTTCAATGTCCATTAACAAGAGTGCCTCAATAGCACTACTACTGACCGAGCTGGCCGAGTCCTAAAGGACATAGCTGCTAGACTGGGTCTGCAGCAGGTGGTGAGGGAACCAACAAGAGGGGAAAACATACTTGACCTCATCCTCACCAACCTGCCTGCTGCAGATGCATCTGTCCGTGGCAGTATCAGTAGGAGTGATCACCACACATGCTGCCATCCCTCGGGAAGCGGTCCTCCCACTATTCCTTGACTGTCTGGTGGAACATCTCCAGGAACTCCTTGCTGGAACGTGAGGCTGGAGCTTGCTGATTTCTCCTGCTGATATGATTGGGATCGGGCTCCTAGTCTGGCTGCCCATGCAAGCATCGCAGAGGCACCAAAAGACCCCCAAGCACTCCATACCTTAGCCCCTGCTCCCCCACCCACCCACCCACCCTGGCACAGACTTCCAGTCCACCACCACTTTAATGGTAAAAACCAAAACACTGCGGATGCTGGAAATCCAAAACACAAACAGAATTACCTGGAAAAACTCAGCAGATCTGGCAGCATCGGCAGAGAAGAAAAGAGTTGACGTTTCGAGTCCTCATGACCCTTCGACCACTTTAATGGACCGCGGAGCAGTTGGACTGCACACGTTGTACAATCTCCTCACCAACACTGGCCCTGGAGCAGTCACTGTGCTGGACGTTCTCACAGCCTCTTACAATCCCAGCATCCTGGATTGGACCAGGCACCCCCCATGTCACAGGTTGACAGGGCAGCCATGCAGCGCACTCAGCTCTGGCCATCCGAGGGGTGACCAGCTCTCTCCGGGAAGCACTAAGGGGCAGTCACACAGGGTCAGGAAAGGTGCTCAGTACAGCCATGATAACCACATCTCTCTCTCTCTCTTTCATGCTGCAGGAGGACCACGTCAGGATCATGGATCCTGGTGACCCAGCTGTGTGCCTGATGGCCGACAGAGTGTAGAAGACGGAGGAGAGAGTGACTGAGGCTCCTGGCTGTGCAGTGGCAGGAGCAGCAACCTCAGGAAGAAGGGGCAGCAGGGAGTCCCACACACACTGTCCAGGAGTGACAGTGAGCCATGGCTGGTCTGTGCCTAGCAACACCCAGGGTCTATGGACACCACCTACCATTCCTGCAGATGACTGAGAACCATCGACTGTGCATGTCTAGGGAGCTGGTGACTCACATCTGCCACTCACTGCAGGACTTAGTGCCAAGGGGACATGGAGGGCATCCACTGCCAGTGGCTGTGAAAGTGACTGTGACACTCAATTTCTACACCGGTGGCTCCTTTCAGGGCTCCACAGGCGACCTCTGTGGGATTTCACAATTCACCACCACAAGTATATCCATGAGGTCACGGATACATCTTCTCCATGGCAACAACTGTGTGCATTTCGCCTGGGACCAGGACAGCCAGGATGCCGGGGCCATTGGATTCACCCTGATCTCGGGATTCCCACAGGTACAGGGTGCGATTGACTGCACTCATGTGGTGCTCAGGTCTCCATCGCTACACTTGGTGACTTCATCAACCGCAAGGGCTTCCACTCACTGAATGTGCAGCTGGTGTGCGACCACCACAAACCCATCCTGCAGGTGTGAGCATGGTTTCCAGGGAGTGTGCACGATGCCTACATCCTGACTCACTCACAGATCCCTGCAGTCTCCCAGTGTCCACAGAGGCTGCAGGTTTGGCTCCTCGGGAACAAGGGCCACCCACAGAGGCCATGTCTGATGACACCCGAGCAGCAGCCTCAGACTGCAGCAGAGCGACGCTATAATGAAGCTCATACTGCAACCTGCAACTTGGTGGAGCTGCCCATCGGGCTGCTGAAGATGTGGTTCCGGTGCCTGGACCGGTCTGGTGGGGCCCTGCAATACAGTCCACAGAGGGTGTCACACATCATCATCGTCTGCTGCCCCCTTTACAACCTGGCGCTGCAACAGGGAGAGGGACTGGCTGAGGAGGAGATGGAGGAACTGGAGGTCTCCTCCGATGAGGAGGATGTTGATGGGGATGAGGGTGAGGGGGTCCTCGGTGGTGACGATGACGGGGATGAGACTCTCGCACTGACCTGATGAGGCAGGAACACTCGGGAAGCCCTCATAGCTGCCAGATTTGAGGAGGATGATGAGGACATGCAGTGAGGTGTACCCATAGATCCTCACATCACAGTTGTGAACGTGTGACTCCAGTCTGGCTTATCTCAGCGCCAATACCCTCTGGGAGAATGCTCCTGTCATGGAGAGGCAGTGGAGACCCTAATAGTCACTCAATCACAGGAGGATGATGACAACATGCAGTGAGGACACTCCATAGATCTTCACACGGCCTCTGAGAATGACTCCTGTCTGGCCGAGGGCAGCTCACTCACGCTCCATGATCAGGGCCATCTCAGAGACGCAGCCATGAAACTTTAGACACATCTGATGCTGTGTCCACCTTCAGCACCTCAGCCCATCAGGAGCTGGTGCACAGCATCACTGGTCACAGATGCTGGTGTGATGGGGGCCAGCCCCACCTTAAAGGTGCTGAGAGACACACAGAGAGAATGAGGGAACTCTGTGGTACCTGCCCACAACATTCTGGCAGCAATGACCAGCACTGCTGAGGTACAGGCATCAGTAATGTGTCCAGGGAGTGTGAGGCTGGACCATCACTGTGGTCTGAAGGCTGCACAGACACAGGGAAGAGGCCCTGGACTGAGACACCTGCCTTTATCTTGTGCAGAAAGGTTTCACATCTGAGTGACACGAACACTGTTCATCAGAACAAGGAGCCATAGGCAGGGAGATATTCTTGGGAGTTTATTTACAATAGTGAACATTATGTACAAGTGATTAACACTCGTGCCCAGGCTGTGCAACTACTTTTACCTAACTGTCCTAACCCTGCTGCTACATCTTGGTGCTCCCCAGACATCCACAGTGGAGGTGGGGGCAGCCTGCTGACTGTGACACCCTGCCTGTGATAACTTTGGCGGGCATCCTCTGGAGGGTCGAGACTTGGAGGGTCCGGCCTGCTTTCAGGGTCCTGCTGTGTGGCCTGTGGAGCTGGAGCTGCTGAGGTCACCGGAAGAGGGGATTCAGATGGGCCGGTCACTCCCAGAGTCACCTGGGTGGATGGGCTGGAGTGAGCACCTGCTGATCCTCCTCCCTGTGGGTGCTCGAGCGTCCCTGGTTGACTCCGTGAGGAGCGGGGGTAGCTGGGGTGAGATCGAGCCCTGTACCCCTCTCATGTACACACTGTTGGAGGCCAACTATGGCATCAACGATGGAGTAGAGCCCGTGCAGTAAGTGCAGGAGCGATGTCCTGGACCAAGGTCTCCATGGCGGCCGCCATCCTGCCAGTGTTGACCTCGGTGCATTGGCAATGCCGGCGCTATCACCTCAGCCTGAAGGTGGACGGACTCCTCCGTTGTGCCTTACACTCTGAGGAGTACAGCCGGCATCCCTTCCTGATGTTCCCAAGCCTGTCTTTGCAGCTCCAGCAACTGTGATATGACCGAGTCCAGAGGCTCCTCATCTGACTCAGACTCAGCAATGTCCTGGCCTCCAGCAGCTCCTCCGAGTGCCGGGGATCTGGGAGGTCCCAGCCTCCGCCTGCTGTGGATCAGACTGTGCGATGCGTTCACCAGATTGTGATCCTGAGGCTAATCTAAAGCTCGGTCCCACCGAGGTGTGTGTCTCTGCGCTGGTGGAGGGTGTGGGTGAGGCTGTGATGGGTCTTCAGATTCCTCTTCAGAGGTTTCTTTGGGGTTTGATTGGAGACCCTGGGTCATGGACTCTGTCAGCTGTTTCCCAGATGTGCCTGTGGAAGCAAGGGGAGATAGTTAGTCTATGGTAGTGGCCTGAGAAAGAGGACACATCACTCATAGCATGGTTATCTGATGGATGTTGCACTGCTGGATCCTCACTTGGTAGAGCAGCACTGACCTCACTGTCAGCACGGGACCGGTCCCAGTCATCATCGGCCGGCTGGATGGCTCTGTTTTCAAATCCTGTCAGAACTTTGATCTCCAGCATCCCTCCACCTGTCTGTGACCTTTCCCTCCTGTTGTTCCAGTTTGTCCTGAATGGATAGAGATGGGGAGAGTGTATCAGGACACCTGCCGGGCCAGATGATAAGTATACCTGGCCTGTGTGGGTGGTGAGTGGTCCCATGGACAGGATGAGGACAATGATGGTGAGTGTGAGAGAGTGAATGGTGATGTCCCTCACACTGACAGTGAGTGAGGGCCCTGTGGGTGTGTGATGGGTTTGTGAGTGTGTGAGTTGGGAGTGATGAGGAGAGTGACTTACCCTGGGGAAGGGAGGAGATCGTTCACCCTCTTGTGACCCTGGGTGTCTGTCCTCCTCTGCAGGGCGTTGGCGCTGACCAGCACTGACCACTGCCTCCCAAGCCGGGTTGGCGAGGTTGCTGCCCATCCTGTGGCCAGAGCGGGGGGTAGGGGACATCCTGGCAGCCCCCACAGTATCCAGCAGTCGTCGAGGGACCCGGCGTTGAAGTGGGGGGAGGCTGCAGTCTTTTTGCCTTTGGTGAGCTGGTGGTGATGAGCACTTTGCTGGCGGCTGCCTTTTAAAGATGGCGGCCGGCGTGGGCGGGGCGATGGTGAGTGGGTGAATGAGAGCCAGCTCGCCATCGAAATGGCGTGTTTCACGGGAGTGAATATATAACGAGGCGGGTTCGGGACGATACGATGTGGAAACCTATCATTTCCCTCGGTGGGTAAGGTTCCATTTTACCCGCTCACTACCGCACTTAGTGCAAATCTGGGAAAATTAAGGCCTATCTCTTTCTCTCTCTCTCACACACACACACTTGTTCTCTCATTAGCTCTTCCTCTCTCAGTCTCTTTCTAGGTAGTTGATTGAATGAGGAGCTCTTGTGCTGTAATGGGTAGTGTCCCTATCTCTGGACCAGAATCCCTGGGCTCATGTCTCACTCCTCCAGGAGTTGGTGGCCAGGGGAGTGCCACCACTGTCCATAACTCCAGACTGTAACGTGTGTAAAAGTACTGGTGGCTATGAGTATACTGTAACATACTGTACCAGCACCTTATGGAATTCAGGGAGACGGGGAGAGCGTGGGTGCGATTGTGGGAGATGGTGGGTGGGTGGGGCTGGAGGACATGGGGAGAGGGCGGGAGACATGGGGAGAGGGTGGGGGACACGGGGAGAGGGTGGGTGGGATTGGGGGACACGGGGAGAGGGTGGGTGGGATTGGGGGACACGGGGAGCGGGTGGGGGACACGGGGAGAGGGTGGGTGGGATTGGGGGACACGGGGAGAGGGTGGGGGGAATCGGGGGACACGGGGAGAGGGTGGGGGGAATTGGGGGACACGGGGAGAGGGTGGGTGGGATCGGGGGACACGGGGAGAGGGTGGGTGGGATCGGGGGACACGGGGAGAGGGTGTGTGGGATCGGGGGACACGGGGAGAGGGTGTGTGGGATCGGGGGACACGGGGAGAGGGTGTGTGGGATCGGGGGACACGGGGAGAGGGTGGGTGGGATCGGGGGACACGGGGAGAGGGTGGGTGGGATTGGGGGACACGGGGAGAGGGTGGGGGACACGGGGAGAGGGTGGGGGACACGGGGAGAGGGTGGGGGACACGGGGAGAGGGTGGGTGGGATTGGGGGACACAGGGAGAGGGTGGGTGGGATTGGGGGACACGGGGAGCGGGTGGGAGACACGGGGAGCGGGTGGGGGACACGGGGAGAGGGTGGGGGACACGGGGAGAGGGTGGGTGGGATCGGGGGACACGGGGAGAGGGTGGGTGGGATCGGGGGACACGGGGAGCGGGTGGGGGACACGGGGAGCGGGTGGGGGACACGGGGAGAGGGTGGGGGACACGGGGAGAGGGTGGGTGGGATCGGGGGACACGGGGAGAGGGTGGGTGGGATCGGGGGACACGGGGAGAGGGTGGGGGACACGGGGAGAGGGTGTGTGGGATTGGGGGACACGGGGAGAGGGTGGGTGGGATTGGGGGACACGGGGAGAGGGTGGGTGGGATTGGGGGACACGGGGAGAGGGTGGGTGGGATTGGGGGACACGGGGAGCAGGTGGGGGACACGGGGAGAGGGTGGGTGGGATTGGGGGACACGGGGAGAGGGTGGGGGGAATCGGGGGACACGGGGAGAGGGTGGGTGGGATTGGGGGACACGGGGAGAGGGTGGGGGGAATCGGGGGACACGGAGAGGGTGGGTGGGATCGGGGGACACGGGGAGAGGGTGTGTGGGATCGGGGGACACGGGGAGAGGGGGGGTGGGATCGGGGGACACGGGGAGAGGGTGTGTGGGATCGGGGGACACGGGGAGAGGGTGGGTGGGATCGGGGGACACGGGGAGAGGGTGGGGGGAATTGGGGGACACGGGGAGAGGGTGTGTGGGATCGGGGGACACGGGGAGAGGGTGGGGGACACGGGGAGAGGGTGTGTGGGATTGGGGGACACGGGGAGAGGGTGGGTGGGATCGGGGGACACGGGGAGAGGGTGGGTGGGATCGGGGGACACGGGGAGAGGGTGTGTGGGATCGGGGGACACGGGGAGAGGGTGGGTGGGATCGGGGGACACGGGGAGAGGGTGGGTGGGATCGGGGGACACGGGGAGAGGGTGGGTGGGATCGGGGGACACGGGGAGAGGGTTGGTGGGATCGGGGGACACGGGGAGAGGGTGGGGGACACGGGGAGAGGGTGTGTGGGATTGGGGGACACGGGGAGAGGGTGGGGGATACGGGGAGAGGGTGGGTGGGATTGGGGGACACGGGGAGAGGGTGTGTGGGATTGGGGGACACGGGGAGAGGGTGTGTGGGATTTGGGGACATGGGGAGAGGGTGGGGGACACGGGGAGAGGGTGTGTGGGATTGGGGGACACGGGGAGAGGGTGGGGGACACGGGGAGAGGGTGGGTCGGATTGGGGGACACGGGGAGAGGGTGCGGGGAATCGGGGGACACGGGGAGCGGGTGGGGGACACGGGGAGAGGGTGTGTGGGATCGGGGGACACGGGAAGAGGGTGGGGGGAATCGGGGGACACGGGGAGAGGGTGGGTGGGATTGGGGGACACAGGGAGAGGGCGGGGGGAATCGGGGGACACGGGGAGAGGGTGGGTGGGATTGGGGGACACGGGGAGAGGGTGGGTGGGATCGCGGGAAATGGGGAGAGGGTGGGGGACACGGGGAGAGGGTGGGTGGGATTGGGGGACACGGGGAGAGGGTGGGGGGAATCGGGGGACATGGGAAGAGCGTGGGGGACACGGGAAGAGGGTGGGGGGAATCGGGGGACACGGGGAGAGGGTGGAGGACACGGGGAGAGGGTGGGTGGGATTGGGGGACACGGGGAGAGGGTGGGTGGGATTGGGGGACACGGGGAGAGGGTGGGTGGGATTGGGGGACACGGGGAGAGGGTGGGTGGGATTGGGGGACACGGGGAGAGGGTGGGTGGGATTGGGGGACACGGGGAGAGGGTGGGTGGGATTGGGGGACACGGGGAGAGGGTGGGTGGGATTGGGGGACACAGGGAGAGGGTGGGGGCCACGGGGAGAGGGTGGGGGGAATCGGGGGACACGGGGAGAGGGTGGGGGACACGGGGAGAGGGTGGGGGACACGGGGAGAGGGTGGGGGGAATCGGGGGACACGGGGAGAGGGTGGGTGGGATTGGGGGACACGGGGAGAGGGTGAGTGGGATTGGGGGACACGGGGAGAGGGTGGGTGGGATTGGGGGACACGGGGAGAGGGTGGGGGACACGGGGAGAGGGTGGGGGGAATCGGGGGACACGGGGAGAGGGTTGGGGACACGGGGAGAGGGTGGGGGGAATCGGGGGACACGGGGAGAGGGTGGGGGACACGGGGAGAGGGTGGGTGGGATTGGGGGACATGGGGAGAGGGTGGGGGGAATCGGGGGACACGGGGAGAGGGTGGGGGACACGGGGAGAGGGTGGGGGACACGGGGAGAGGGTGGGGGGAATCGGGGGACACGGGGAGAGGGTGGGGGACATGGGGAGAGGGTGGGGGGAATCGGGGGACACGGGGAGAGGGTGGGGGACACGGGGAGAAGGTGTATGGGATTGGGGGACACGGGGAGAGGGTGGGTGGGATTGGGGCTGCGTTTGTTGGTGTTCAGACTCCAGCCCCTAAGCCCACACATTGCTGTTGGAAACGTGTGGCTGTAACAGACCCGCTTTTCACTGTTTTTCAGAATGGAGAATGTGTTCCTGTTTCTGACTGTCCGTGTCTGGATGGAGGAGAGATTTATCAATCTGGAGCCAGGGTGGTGAGAGGCTGCAACACATGGTGAATGTAACACATTTCTTACCATTTAGCAACTTCAAGAAACAAAGATGTGAAAAGGGGGAATTATATTTAATCTGTAATAGAATAAAATCATGGAGGGGTTACAGCACAAACGGACATTCAGTTGGTGATAACTAAGCTACTATCCCTCTCACAAACTTTTCCCTTAGCCCAAAAATTTAATGTGCCTCCTGCATATCCAATTCCCTCCTCAGAACCTCAATTGACACTGTCTCCACCACACTCTCAGACGGTACATTCCCCCATCCTAACCACTCGATTGACCCTGTCTCCCCCACACTCTCAGACGGTACATTCCAGACCCTAACCACTCAATTGACCCTGTCCCCACCACACTCTCAGACGGTACATTCCAGACCCTAACCACTCGATTGACCCTGTCCCCACCACACTCTCAGATGGTACATTCCCGATCCTAACCACTCGATTGACCCTGTCTCCACCACACTCTCAGACGGTACATTCCAGACCCTAACCACTCGATTGACCCTGTCTCCACCACACTCTCAGACAATGCATTCCAGACCCTAACCACTCGATTGACCCTGTCTCCACCACACTCTCAGACAATGCATTCCAGACCCTAACCACTCGATTGACCCTGTCTCCACCACACTCTCAGACGGTACATTCCAGACCCTAATCACTCGATTGACACTGTCTCCACCACACTCTCAGACGGTACATTCCAGACCCTAACCACTCGATTGACCCTGTCTCCACCACACTCTCAGACGGTACATTCCAGAACCTAACCACTCGATTGATCCTGTCTCCACCACACTCTCAGACGGTACATTCCAGACCCTAACCACTCGATTGACACTGTCTCCACCACACTCTCAGACGGCACATTCCAGACCCTAACCACTCGATTGACCCTGTCTCCACCACACTCTCAGACGGTACATTCCCGATCCTAAACACTCGATTGACCCTGTCTCCACCACACTCTCAGAAGGTACATTCCAGACCCTAACCACTCGATTGACCCTGTCTCCACCACACTCTCAGACGGTACATTCCAGACCCTAACCACTCGATTGACACTGTCTCCACCACACTCTCAGACGGTACATTCCAGACCCTAACCACTCGATTGACCCTGTCTCCACCACACTCTCAGACGGTACATTCCAGACCCTAACCACTCGATTGACACTGTCTCCACCACACTCTCAGACGGTACATTCCAGACCCTAACCACTCGATTGACCCGGTCTCCACCACACTCTCAGACGGTACATTCCAGACCCTAACCACTCGATTGACCCTGTCTCCACCACAGTCTCAGACGGTACATTCCAGACCCTAACCACTCGATTGACCCTGTCTCCACCACACTCTCAGACGGTACATTCCAGACCCTAACCACTCGATTGACCCTGTCTCTCCCACACTCTCAGACCGTACATTCCAGACCCTAACCACTCGATTGACCCTGTCTCCACCACACTCTCAGACAGTGCATTCCAGACCCTAACCACTCGATTGACCCTGTCTCCACCACACTCTCAGACAGTGCATTCCAGACCCTAACCACTCGATTGACCCTGTCTCCACCACACTCTCAGACAGTGCATTCCAGACCCTAACCACTCGATTGACGCTGTCTCCACCACACTCTCAGACAGTGCATTCCAGACCCTAACCACTCGATTGACCCTGTCTCCACCACACTCTCAGACAGTGCATTCCAGACCCTAACCACTCGATTGACCATGTCTCCCCAACACTCTCAGACGGTACATTCCAGACCCTAACCACTCGATTGACACTGTCTCCACCACACTCTCAGACGGCACATTCCAGACCCTAACCACTCGATTGACCCTGTCTCCACCACACTCTCAGACGGTACATTCCCGATCCTAAACACTCGATTGACCCTGTCTCCACCACACTCTCAGAAGGTACATTCCAGACCCTAACCACTCGATTGACCCTGTCTCCACCACACTCTCAGACGGTACATTCCAGACCCTAACCACTCGATTGACACTGTCTCCACCACACTCTCAGACGGTACATTCCAGACCCTAACCACTCGATTGACCCTGTCTCCACCACACTCTCAGACGGTACATTCCAGACCCTAACCACTCGATTGACACTGTCTCCACCACACTCTCAGACGGTACATTCCAGACCCTAACCACTCGATTGACCCGGTCTCCACCACACTCTCAGACGGTACATTCCAGACCCTAACCACTCGATTGACCCTGTCTCCACCACAGTCTCAGACGGTACATTCCAGACCCTAACCACTCGATTGACCCTGTCTCCACCACACTCTCAGACGGTACATTCCAGACCCTAACCACTCGATTGACCCTGTCTCTCCCACACTCTCAGACCGTACATTCCAGACCCTAACCACTCGATTGACCCTGTCTCCACCACACTCTCAGACAGTGCATTCCAGACCCTAACCACTCGATTGACCCTGTCTCCACCACACTCTCAGACAGTGCATTCCAGACCCTAACCACTCGATTGACCCTGTCTCCACCACACTCTCAGACAGTGCATTCCAGACCCTAACCACTCGATTGACGCTGTCTCCACCACACTCTCAGACAGTGCATTCCAGACCCTAACCACTCGATTGACCCTGTCTCCACCACACTCTCAGACAGTGCATTCCAGACCCTAACCACTCGATTGACCATGTCTCCCCAACACTCTCAGACGGTACATTCCAGACCCTAACCACTCGATTGACCCTGTCTCCACCACACTCTCAGACGGTACATTCCAGACCCTAACCACTCGATTGACCCTGTCTCCACCACACTCTCAGACGGTACATTCCAGACCCTAACCACTCGATTGACCCTGTCTCCACCGCACTCTCAGACGGTACATTCCCGATCCTAACCACTCGATTGACACTGTCTCCACCACACTCTCAGACGGTACATTCCAGACCCTAACCACTCGATTGACCCTGTCCCCAACACACTCTCAGACGGTACATTCCAGACCCTAACCACTCGATTGACCCTGTCTCCACCACACTCTCAGACAGTACATTCCAGACCCTAACCACTCGATTGACCCTGTCTCCACCACACTCTCAGACAGTGCATTCCAGACCCTAACCACTCGATTGATCCTGTCTCCACCACACTCTCAGACAGTGCATTCCAGACCCTAACCACTCGATTGACCCTGTCTCCACCACACTCTCAGACAGTGCATTCCAGACCCTAACCACTCGATTGACCCTGTCTCCACCACACTCTCAGACAGTGCATTCCAGACCCTAACCACTCGAGTGACCATGTCTCCCCAACACTCTCAGACGGTACATTCCAGACCCTAACCACTCGATTGACCCTGTCTCCACCACACTCTCAGACGGTACATTCCAGACCCTAACCACTCGATTGACCCTGTCTCCACCACACTCTCAGACGGTACATTCCAGACCCTAACCACTCGATTGACCCTGTCTCCACCGCACTCTCAGACGGTACATTCCAGACCCTAACCACTCGATTGATCCTGTCTACACCGCACTCTCAGACGGTACATTCCAGACCCTAACCACTCGATTGACCCTGTCCCCACCACACTCTCAGACGGTACATTCCCGATCCTAACCACTCGATTGACACTGTCTCCACCACACTCTCAGACGGTACATTCCAGACCCTAACCACTCGATTGACCCTGTCCCCACCACACTCTCAGACGGTACATTCCCGATCCTAACCACTCGATTGACCCTGTCTCCCCCACACTCTCAGACGGTACATTCCAGACCCTAACCACTCAATTGACCCTGTCCCCACCACACTCTCAGACGGTACATTCCCGATCCTAACCACTCGATTGACAGTGTCTCCACCACACTCTCAGACGGTACATTCCAGACCCTAACCACTCGATTGACACTGTCTCCACCACACTCTCAGACGGTACATTCCAGACCCTAACCAATCGATTGACACTGTCTCCACCACACTCTCAGACGGTACATTCCAGACCCTAACCACTCGATTGACACTGTCTCCACCACACTCTCAGACGGTACATTCCGGACCCTAACCACTCGATTGACCCTGTCTCCACCACACTCTCAGACAATGCATTCCAGTCCCTAACCACTCGATTGACCCTGTCTCCACCACACTCTCAGACAATGCATTCCAGACCCTAACCACTTGATTGACCCTGTCTCCACCACACTCTCAGACGGTACATTCCAGACCCTAACCACTCGATTGACCCTGTCTCCACCACACTCTCAGACGGTACATTCCAGACCCTAACAACTCAATTGACCCTGTCTCCACCACACTCTCAGACGGTACAATCCAGACCCTAACCACTCGATTGACACTGTCTCCACCACACTCTCAGACGGTACATTCCAGACCCTAACCACTCGATTGACCCTGTCTCCACCACACTCTCAGACGGTACATTCCAGACCCTAACCACTCGATTGACCCTGTCTCCACCACAATCTCAGACGGTACATTCCAGACCCTAACCACTCGATTGACACTGTCTCCACCACACTCTCAGACGGTACATTCCAGACCCTAACCACTCGATTGACCCTGTCTCCACCACACTCTCAGACGGTACATTCCAGAACCTAACCACTCGATTGACACAGTCTCCACCACACTCTCAGACGGTACATTCCAGACCCTAACCACTCGATTGACCCTGTCTCCACCACACTCTCAGACGGTACATTCCAGACCCTAACCACTCGATTGACACTGTCTCCACCACACTCTCAGATGGTACATTCCAGACCCTGACACTCGATTGACCCTGTCTCCACCACACTCTCAGACGGTAAATTCCAGACCCTAACCACTCGATTGACCCTGTCTCTCCCACACTCTCAGACAGTACATTCCAGACCCTAACCACTCGATTGACCCTGTCTCCACCATACTCTCAGACAGTGCATTCCAGACCCTAACCAATCGATTGACACTGTCTCCACCACACTCTCAGACGGTACATTCCAGACCCTAACCACTCGATTGACACTGTCTCCACCACACTCTCAGACGGTACATTCCAGACCCTAACCACTCGATTGACCCTGTCTCCACCACACTCTCAGACAATGCATTCCAGACCCTAACCACTCGATTGACCCTGTCTCCACCACACTCTCAGACAATGCATTCCAGACCCTAACCACTTGATTGACCCTGTCTCCACCACACTCTCAGACGGTACATTCCAGACCCTAACCACTCGATTGACCCTGTCTCCACCACACTCTCAGACGGTACATTCCAGACCCTAACAACTCAATTGACCCTGTCTCCACCACACTCTCAGACGGTACAATCCAGACCCTAACCACTCGATTGACACTGTCTCCACCACACTCTCAGACGGTACATTCCAGACCCTAACCACTCGATTGACCCTGTCTCCACCACACTCTCAGACGGTACATTCCAGACCCTAACCACTCGATTGACCCTGTCTCCACCACAATCTCAGACGGTACATTCCAGACCCTAACCACTCGATTGACACTGTCTCCACCACACTCTCAGACGGTACATTCCAGACCCTAACCACTCGATTGACCCTGTCTCCACCACACTCTCAGACGGTACATTCCAGAACCTAACCACTCGATTGACACAGTCTCCACCACACTCTCAGACGGTACATTCCAGACCCTAACCACTCGATTGACCCTGTCTCCACCACACTCTCAGACGGTACATTCCAGACCCTAACCACTCGATTGACACTGTCTCCACCACACTCTCAGATGGTACATTCCAGACCCTGACACTCGATTGACCCTGTCTCCACCACACTCTCAGACGGTACATTCCAGACCCTAACCACTCGATTGACCCTGTCTCTCCCACACTCTCAGACAGTACATTCCAGACCCTAACCACTCGATTGACCCTGTCTCCACCATACTCTCAGACAGTGCATTCCAGACCCTAACCACTCGATTGACCCTGTCTCCACCACACTCTCAGACAGTGCATTCCAGACCCTAACCACTCGATTGACCCTGTCTCCACCACACTCTCAGACAGTGCATTCCAGACCCTAACCACTCGATTGACCCTGTCTCCACCACACTCTCAGACAGTGCATTCCAGACCCTAACCACTCGATTGACCCTGTCTCCACCACACTCTCAGACAGTGCATTCCAGACCCTAACCACTCGATTGACCATGTCTCCCCAACACTCTCAGACGGTACATTCCAGACCCTAACCACTCGATTGACCCTGTCTCCACCACACTCTCAGACGGTACATTCCAGACCCTAACCACTCGATTGACCCTGTCTCCACCACACTCTCAGACGGTACATTCGAGACCCTAACCACTCGATTGACCCAGTCTCCACCGCACTCTCAGACGGTTCATTCCAGACCGTAACCACTCGATTGACCCTGTCTCCACCACACTCTCAGACGGTACATTCCAGACCCTAACCACTCGATTGACCCTGTCCCCACCACACTCTCAGACGGTACATTCCCGATCCTAACCACTCGATTGACACTGTCTCCACCACACTCTCAGACGGTACATTCCAGACCCTAACCACTCGATTGACCCTGTCCCCACCACACTCTCAGACGGTACATTCCCGATCCTAACCACTCGATTGACACTGTCTCCACCACACTCTCAGACGGTACATTCCAGACCCTAACCACTCGATTGACCCTGTCCCCACCACACTCTCAGACGGTACATTCCCGATCCTAACCACTCGATTGACACTGTCTCCACCACACTCTCAGACGGTACATTCCAGACCCTAACCACTCGATTGACCCTGTCCCCACCACACTCTCAGACGGTACATTCCCGATCCTAACCACTCGATTGACCCTGTCTCCCCCACACTCTCAGACGGTACATTCCAGACCCTAACCACTCAATTGACCCTGTCCCCACCACTCTCTCCGACGGTACATTCCCGATCCTAACCACTCGATTGACACTGTCTCCACCACACTCTCAGACGGTACATTCCCGATCCTAACCACTCGATTGACACTGTCTCCACAACACTCTCAGACGGTACATTCCAGACCCTAACCCTTCGATTGACCCTGTCTCCACCACACTCTCAGACCGTACATTCCAGACCCTAACCAATCGATTGACCCTGTCTCCACCACAATCTCAGACAATGCATTCCAGACCCTAACCACTCGATTGACCCTGTCTCCACCACACTCTCAGACAAAGCATTCCAGACCCTAACCACTCGATTGAACCTGTCTCCACCACACTCTCAGACAATGCACTCCAGACCCTAACCACTCGATTGACCCTGTTTCCACCACACTCTCAGACAATGTATTCCAGACCCTAACCACTCGATTGACCCTTTCTCCACCACACTCTCAGACGGTACATTCCAGACCCTAACCACTCGATTGACCCTGTCCCCTCCACACTCTCAGACGGTACATTCCCGATCCTAACCACTCGATTGACACTGTCACCACCACACTCTCAGACGGTACATTCCAGACCCTAACCACTCGATTGACCCTGTCCCCACCACACTCTCAGACGGTACATTCCCGATCCTAACCACTCGATTGACACTGTCTCCACCACACTCTCAGACGGTACATTCCAGACCCTAACCATTCGATTGAACTCTGTCTCCACCACACTCTCAGACGGTACATTCCAGACCCTAACCACTCGATTGACACTGTCTCCACCACACTCTCAGACGGTACATTCCAGACCCTAACCACTCGATTGACCCTGTCTCCACCACCCTCTCAGACGGTACATTCCAGACCCTAACCACTCGATTGACCCTGTCTCTCCCACACTCTCAGACAGTACATTCCAGACCCTAACCACTCGATTGACCCTGTCTCCACCACACTCTCAGACAGTGCATTCCAGACCCTAACCACTCGATTGATCCTGTCTCCACCACAATCTCAGACACTGCATTCCAGACCCTAACCACTCGATTGACCCTGTCTCCACCACACTCTCAGACAGTGCATTCCAGACCCTAACCACTCAATTGACCATGTCTCCCCAACACTCTCAGACGGTACATTCCAGACCCTAACCACTCGATTGACCCTGTCTCCACCACACTCTCAGACAGTGCATTCCAGACCCTAACCACTCGATTGACCCTGTCCCCACCACACTCTCAGACGGTACATTCCGGACCCTAAGCAATCGATTGACACTGTCTCCACCACACTCTCAGACGGTACATTCCAGACCCTAACCACTCAATTGACCCTGTCCCCACCACACTCTCAGACGGTACATTCCCGATCCTAACCACTCGATTGACCCTGTCTCCACCACACTCTCAGACGGTACATTCCAGACCCTAACCACTCGATTGACCCTGTCTCCACCACACTCTCAGACGGTACATTCCAGACCCTAACCACTCGATTGACCCTGTCTCCACCACACTCTCAGACAATGCATTCCAGACCCTAACCACTCGATTGACCCTGTCTCCACCACACTCTCAGACAATGCATTCCAGACCCTAACCACTCGATTGACCCTGTCTCCACCACACTCTCAGACGGTACATTCCAGACCCTAATCACTCGATTGACACTGTCTCCACCACACTCTCAGACGGTACATTCCAGACCCTAACCACTCGATTGACCCTGTCTCTCCCACACTCTCAGACAGTACATTCCAGACCCTAACCACTCGATTGACCCTGTCTCCACCATACTCTCAGACAGTGCATTCCAGACCCTAACCACTCGATTGACCCTGTCTCCACCACACTCTCAGACAGTGCATTCCAGACCCTAACCACTCGATTGACCCTGTCTCCACCACACTCTCAGACAGTGCATTCCAGACCCTAACCACTCGATTGACCCTGTCTCCACCACACTCTCAGACAGTGCATTCCAGACCCTAACCACTCGATTGACCCTGTCTCCACCACACTCTCAGACAGTGCATTCCAGACCCTAACCACTCGATTGACCATGTCTCCCCAACACTCTCAGACGGTACATTCCAGACCCTAACCACTCGATTGACCCTGTCTCCACCACACTCTCAGACGGTACATTCCAGACCCTAAACACTCGATTGACCCTGTCTCCACCACACTCTCAGACGGTACATTCGAGACCCTAACCACTCGATTGACCCAGTCTCCACCGCACTCTCAGACGGTTCATTCCAGACTGTAACCACTCCATTGACCCTGTCTCCACCACACTCTCAGACGGTACATTCCAGACCCTAACCACTCGATTGAACCTGTCCCCACCACACTCTCAGACGGTACATTCCAGACCCTAACCACTCGATTGACCCTGTCTCCACCACACTCTCAGACGGTACATTCCCGATCCTAACCACTCGATTGACACTGTCTCCACCACACTCTCAGACGGTACATTCCAGACCCTAACCACTCGATTGACCCTGTCCCCACCACACTCTCAGACGGTACATTCCCGATCCTAACCACTCGATTGACCCTGTCTCCCCCACACTCTCAGACGGTACATTCCAGACCCTAACCACTCAATTGACCCTGTCCCCACCCCTCTCTCAGACGGTACATTCCAGATCCTAACCACTCGATTGACACTGTCTCCACCACACTCTCAGACGGTACATTCCAGACCCTAACCACTCGATTGACCCTGTCTCCACCACACTCTCAGACGGTACATTCCAGACCCTAACCACTCGATTGACACTGTCTCCACAACACTCTCAGACAGTACATTCCAGACCCTAACCACTCGATTGACCCTGTCTCCACCACACTCTCAGACGGTACATTCCAGACCCTAACCAATCGATTGACCCTGTCTCCACCACACTCTCAGACAATGCATTCCAGACCCTAACCACTCGATTGACCCTGTCTCCACCACACTCTCAGACAAAGCATTCCAGACCCTAACCACTCGATTGAACCTGTCTCCACCACACTCTCAGACAATGCACTCCAGACCCTAACCACTCGATTGACCCTGTTTCCACCACACTCTCAGACAATGCATTCCAGACCCTAACCACTCGATTGACCCTGTCTCCACCACACTCTCAGACGGTACATTCCAGACCCTAACCACTCGATTGACCCTGTCTCCACCACACTCTCAGACGGTACATTCCCGATCCTAACCACTCGATTGACACTGTCACCACCACACTCTCAGACGGTACATTCCAGACCCTAACCACTCGATTGACCCTGTCCCCACCACACTCTCAGACGGTACATTCCCGATCCTAACCACTCGATTGACACTGTCTCCACCACACTCTCAGACGGTACATTCCAGACCCTAACCATTCGATTGAACTCTGTCTCCACCACACTCTCAGACGGTACATTCCAGACCCTAACCACTCGATTGACACTGTCTCCACCACACTCTCAGACGGTACATTCCAGACCCTAACCACTCGATTGACCCTGTCTCCACCACACTCTCAGACGGTACATTCCAGAACCTAACCACTCGATTGACACAGTCTCCACCACACTCTCAGACGGTACATTCCAGACCCTAACCACTCGATTGACCCTGTCTCCACCACACTCTCAGACGGTACATTCCAGACCCTAAGCACTCGATTGACACTGTCTCCACCACACTCTCAGATGGTACATTCCAGACCCTGACACTCGATTGACCCTGTCTCCACCACACTCTCAGACGGTACATTCCAGACCCTAACCACTCGATTGACCCTGTCTCTCCCACACACTCAGACAGTACATTCCAGACCCTAACCACTCGATTGACCCTGTCTCCACCACACTCTCAGACAGTGCATTCCAGACCCTAACCACTCGATTGACCCTGTCACCAACACACTCTCAGACAGTGCGTTCCAGACCCTAACCACTCGATTGACCCTGTCTCCCCCACAATCTCAGACAGTGCATTCCAGACCCTAACCACTCGATTGACCCTGTCTGCATTAGACTCTCAGACAGTGCATTCCAGAACCTAACCACTCGATTGACCCTGTCTCCACCACACTCTCAGACAGTGCATTCCAGACCCTAACCACTCGATTGACCATGTCTCCCCAACACTCTCAGACGGTACATTCCAGACCCTAACCACTCGATTGACCCTGTCTCCACCACACTCTCAGACGGTACATTCCAGACCCTAACCACTCGATTGACCCTGTCTCCACCACACTCTCAGACGGTACATTCGAGACCCTAACCACTCGATTGACCCTGTCTCCACCACACTCTCAGACGGTTCATTCCAGACCCTAACCACTCGATTGACCCTGTCTCCACCACACTCTCAGACGGTACATTCCAGACCCTAACCACTCGATTGACCCTGTCCCCACCACACTCTCAGACGGTACATTCCCGATCCTAACCACTCGATTGACACTGTCTCCACCACACTCTCAGACGGTACATTCCAGACCCTAACCACTCGATTGACCCTGTCCCCACCACACTCTCAGACGGTACATTCCCGATCCTAACCACTCGATTGACACTGTCTCCACCACACTCTCAGACGGTACATTCCAGACCCTAACCACTCGATTGACCCTGTCCCCACCACACTCTCAGACGGTACATTCCCGATCCTAACCACTCGATTGACACTGTCTCCACCACACTCTCAGACGGTACATTCCAGACCCTAACCACTCGATTGACCCTGTCCCCACCACACTCTCAGACGGTACATTCCCGATCCTAACCACTCGATTGACCCTGTCTCCCCCACACTCTCAGACGGTACATTCCAGATCCTAACCACTCAATTGACCCTGTCCCCACCACTCTCTCCGACGGTACATTCCCGATCCTAACCACTCGATTGACACTGTCTCCACCACACTCTCAGACGGTACATTCCAGACCCTAACCCTTCGATTGACCCTGTCTCCACCACACTCTCAGACCGTACATTCCAGACCCTAACCAATCGATTGACCCTGTCTCCACCACAATCTCAGACAATGCATTCCAGACCCTAACCACTCGATTGACCCTGTCTCCACCACACTCTCAGACAAAGCATTCCAGACCCTAACCACTCGATTGAACCTGTCTCCACCACACTCTCAGACAATGCACTCCAGACCCTAACCACTCGATTGACCCTGTTTCCACCACACTCTCAGACAATGTATTCCAGACCCTAACCACTCGATTGACCCTTTCTCCACCACACTCTCAGACGGTACATTCCAGACCCTAACCACTCGATTGACCCTGTCCCCTCCACACTCTCAGACGGTACATTCCCGATCCTAACCACTCGATTGACACTGTCTCCACCACACTCTCAGACGGTACATTCCAGACCCTAACCACTCGATTGACCCTGTCCCCACCACACTCTCAGACGGTACATTCCCGATCCTAACCACTCGATTGACACTGTCTCCACCACACTCTCAGACGGTACATTCCAGACCCTAACCATTCGATTGAACTCTGTCTCCACCACACTCTCAGACGGTACATTCCAGACCCTAACCACTCGATTGACACTGTCTCCACCACACTCTCAGACGGTACATTCCAGACCCTAACCACTCGATTGACCCTGTCTCCACCACCCTCTCAGACGGTACATTCCAGACCCTAACCACTCGATTGACCCTGTCTCTCCCACACTCTCAGACAGTACATTCCAGACCCTAACCACTCGATTGACCCTGTCTCCACCACACTCTCAGACAGTGCATTCCAGACCCTAACCACTCGATTGATCCTGTCTCCACCACAATCTCAGACACTGCATTCCAGACCCTAACCACTCGATTGACCCTGTCTCCACCACACTCTCAGACAGTGCATTCCAGACCCTAACCACTCAATTGACCATGTCTCCCCAACACTCTCAGACGGTACATTCCAGACCCTAACCACTCGATTGACCCTGTCTCCACCACACTCTCAGACAGTGCATTCCAGACCCTAACCACTCGATTGACCCTGTCCCCACCACACTCTCAGACGGTACATTCCGGACCCTAAGCACTCGATTGACACTGTCTCCACCACACTCTCAGACGGTACATTCCAGACCCTAACCACTCAATTGACCCTGTCCCCACCACACTCTCAGACGGTACATTCCCGATCCTAACCACTCGATTGACCCTGTCTCCACCACACTCTCAGACGGTACATTCCAGACCCTAACCACTCGATTGACCCTGTCTCCACCACACTCTCAGACGGTACATTCCAGACCCTAACCACTCGATTGACCCTGTCTCCACCACACTCTCAGACAATGCATTCCAGACCCTAACCACTCGATTGACCCTGTCTCCACCACACTCTCAGACAATGCATTCCAGACCCTAACCACTCGATTGACCCTGTCTCCACCACACTCTCAGACGGTACATTCCAGACCCTAATCACTCGATTGACACTGTCTCCACCACAATCTCAGACGGTACATTCCAGACCCTAACCACTCGATTGACCCTGTCTCTCCCACACTCTCAGACAGTACATTCCAGACCCTAACCACTCGATTGACCCTGTCTCCACCATACTCTCAGACAGTGCATTCCAGACCCTAACCACTCGATTGACCCTGTCTCCACCACACTCTCAGACAGTGCATTCCAGACCCTAACCACTCGATTGACCCTGTCTCCACCACACTCTCAGACAGTGCATTCCAGACCCTAACCACTCGATTGACCCTGTCTCCACCACACTCTCAGACAGTGCATTCCAGACCCTAACCACTCGATTGACCCTGTCTCCACCACACTCTCAGACAGTGCATTCCAGACCCTAACCACTCGATTGACCATGTCTCCCCAACACTCTCAGACGGTACATTCCAGACCCTAACCACTCGATTGACCCTGTCTCCACCACACTCTCAGACGGTACATTCCAGACCCTAAACACTCGATTGACCCTGTCTCCACCACACTCTCAGACGGTACATTCGAGACCCTAACCACTCGATTGACCCAGTCTCCACCGCACTCTCAGACGGTTCATTCCAGACTGTAACCACTCCATTGACCCTGTCTCCACCACACTCTCAGACGGTACATTCCAGACCCTAACCACTCGATTGAACCTGTCCCCACCACACTCTCAGACGGTACATTCCAGACCCTAACCACTCGATTGACCCTGTCTCCACCACACTCTCAGACGGTACATTCCCGATCCTAACCACTCGATTGACACTGTCTCCACCACACTCTCAGACGGTACATTCCAGACCCTAACCACTCGATTGACCCTGTCCCCACCACACTCTCAGACGGTACATTCCCGATCCTAACCACTCGATTGACCCTGTCTCCCCCACACTCTCAGACGGTACATTCCAGACCCTAACCACTCAATTGACCCTGTCCCCACCACTCTCTCAGACGGTACATTCCCGATCCTAACCACTCGATTGACACTGTCTCCACCACACTCTCAGACGGTACATTCCAGACCCTAACCACTCGATTGACCCTGTCTCCACCACACTCTCAGACGGTACATTCCAGACCCTAACCACTCGATTGACACTGTCTCCACAACACTCTCAGACAGTACATTCCAGACCCTAACCCTTCGATTGACCCTGTCTCCACCACACTCTCAGACGGTACATTCCAGACCCTAACCAATCGATTGACCCTGTCTCCACCACAATCTCAGACAATGCATTCCAGACCCTAACCACTCGATTGACCCTGTCTCCACCACACTCTCAGACAAAGCATTCCAGACCCTAACCACTCGATTGAACCTGTCTCCACCACACTCTCAGACAATGCACTCCAGACCCTAACCACTCGATTGACCCTGTTTCCACCACACTCTCAGACAATGTATTCCAGACCCTAACCACTCGATTGACCCTGTCTCCACCACACTCTCAGACGGTACATTCCAGACCCTAACCACTCGATTGACCCTGTCCCCACCACACTCTCAGACGGTACATTCCCGATCCTAACCACTCGATTGACACTGTCACCACCACACTCTCAGACGGTACATTCCAGACCCTAACCACTCGATTGACCCTGTCCCCACCACACTCTCAGACGGTACATTCCCGATCCTAACCACTCGATTGACACTGTCTCCACCACACTCTCAGACGGTACATTCCAGACCCTAACCATTCGATTGAACTCTGTCTCCACCACACTCTCAGACGGTACATTCCAGACCCTAACCACTCGATTGACACTGTCTCCACCACACTCTCAGACGGTACATTCCAGACCCTAACCACTCGATTGACCCTGTCTCCACCACCCTCTCAGACGGTACATTCCAGACCCTAACCACTCGATTGACCCTGTCTCTCCCACACTCTCAGACAGTACATTCCAGACCCTAACCACTCGATTGACCCTGTCTCCACCACACTCTCAGACAGTGCATTCCAGACCCTAACCACTCGATTGATCCTGTCTCCACCACAATCTCAGACACTGCATTCCAGACCCTAACCACTCGATTGACCCTGTCTCCACCACACTCTCAGACAGTGCATTCCAGACCCTAACCACTCAATTGACCATGTCTCCCCAACACTCTCAGACGGTACATTCCAGACCCTAACCACTCGATTGACCCTGTCTCCACCACACTCTCAGACAGTGCATTCCAGACCCTAACCACTCGATTGACCCTGTCCCCACCACACTCTCAGACGGTACATTCCAGACCCTAATCACTCGATTGACACTGTCTCCACCACACTCTCAGACGGTACATTCCAGACCCTAACCACTCAATTGACCCTGTCCCCACCACACTCTCAGACGGTACATTCCCGATCCTAACCACTCGATTGACCCTGTCTCCACCACACTCTCAGACGGTACATTCCAGACCCTAACCACTCGATTGACCCTGTCTCCACCACACTCTCAGACAATGCATTCCAGACCCTAACCACTCGATTGACCGTGTCTCCACCACACTCTCAGACGGTACATTCCAGACCCTAATCACTCGATTGACACTGTCTCCACCACACTCTCAGACGGTACATTCCAGACCCTAACCACTCGATTGACCCTGTCTCCACCACACTCTCAGACGGTACATTCCAGAACCTAACCACTCGATTGACCCTGTCTCCACCACACTCTCAGACGGTACATTCCAGACCCTAACCACTCGATTGACACTGTCTCCACCACACTCTCAGACGGCACATTCCAGACCCTAACCACTCGATTGACCCGGTCTCCACCACACTCTCAGACGGTACATTCCAGACCCTAACCACTCGATTGACCCTGTCTCCACCACACTCTCAGACGGTACATTCCAAACCCTAACCACTCGATTGACCCTGTCTCCACCACACTCTCAGACAGTACATTCCAGACCCTAACCACTCGATTGACCCTGTCTCCACCACACTCTCAGACAGTGCATTCCAGACCCTAACCACTCGATTGATCCTGTCTCCACCACACTCTCAGACAGTGCATTCCAGACCCTAACCACTCGATTGACACTGTCTCCACCACTCTCTCAGACAGTGCATTCCAGACCCTAACCACTCGATTGACCCTGTCTCCACCACACTCTCAGACAGTGCATTCCAGACCCTAACCACTCGATTGACCATGTCTCCCCAACACTCTCAGACGGTACATTCCAGACCCTAACCACTCGATTGACCCTGTCTCCACCACACTCTCAGACGGTACATTCCAGACCCTAACCACTCGATTGACCCTGTCTCCACCACACTCTCAGACGGTACATTCCAGACCCTAACCACTCGATTGACCCTGTCTCCACCGCACTCTCAGACGGTACATTCCAGACCCTAACCACTCGATTGACCCTGTCTACACCGCACTCTCAGACGGTACATTCCAGACCCTAACCACTCGATTGACCCTGTCCCCACCACACTCTCAGACGGTACATTCCCGATCCTAACCACTCGATTGACACTGTCTCCACCACACTCTCAGACGGTACATTCCAGACCCTAACCACTCGATTGACCCTGTCCCCACCACACTCTCAGACGGTACATTCCCGATCCTAACCACTCGATTGACCCTGTCTCCCCCACACTCTCAGACGGTACATTCCAGACCCTAACCACTCAATTGACCCTGTCCCCACCACACTCTCAGACGGTACATTCCCGATCCTAACCACTCGATTGACAGTGTCTCCACCACACTCTCAGACGGTACATTCCAGACCCTAACCACTCGATTGACACTGTCTCCACCACACTCTCAGACGGTACATTCCAGACCCTAACCACTCGATTGACACTGTCTCCACCACACTCTCAGACGGTACATTCCAGACCCTAACCACTCGATTGACCCTGTCTCCACCACACTCTCAGACAGTGCATTCCAGACCCTAACCACTCGATTGACCCTGTCTCCACCACACTCTCAGACAGTGCATTCCAGACCCTAACCACTCGATTGACCCTGTCTCCACCACACTCTCAGACAGTGCATTCCAGACCCTAACCACTCGATTGACCCTGTCTCCACCACACTCTCAGACTGTTCATTCCAGACCCTAACCACTCGATTGACCCTGTCTCCACCACACTCTCAGACAGTGCATTCCAGACCCTAACCACTCGATTGACCATGTCTCCCCAACACTCTCAGACGGTACATTCCAGACCCTAACCACTCGATTGACCCTGTCTCCACCACACTCTCAGACGGTACATTCCAGACCCTAACCACTCGATTGACCCTGTCTCCACCACACTCTCAGACGGTACATTCCAGACCCTAACCACTCGATTGACCCAGTCTCCACCGCACTCTCAGACGGTTCATTCCAGACCGTAACCACTCCATTGACCCTGTCTCCACCACACTCTCAGACGGTACATTCCAGACCCTAACCACTCGATTGACCCTGTCCCCACCACACTCTCAGACGGTACATTCCCGATCCTAACCACTCGATTGACACTGTCTCCACACACTCTCAGACGGTACATTCCAGACCCTAACCACTCGATTGACCCTGTCCCCACCACACTCTCAGACGGTACATTCCCGATCCTAACCACTCGATTGACACTGTCTCCACCACACTCTCAGACGGTACATTCCAGACCCTAACCACTCGATTGACCCTGTCCCCACCACACTCTCAGACGGTACATTCCCGATCCTAACCACTCGATTGACCCTGTCTCCCCCACACTCTCAGACGGTACATTCCAGACCCTAACCACTCAATTGACCCTGTCCCCACCACTCTCTCAGACGGTACATTCCCGATCCTAACCACTCGATTGACACTGTCTCCACCACACTCTCAGACGGTACATTCCAGACCCTAACCACTCGATTGACCCTGTCTCCTCCACACTCTCAGACGGTACATTCCAGACCCTAAACACTCGATTGACACTGTCTCCACAAAACTCTCAGACAGTACATTCCAGACCCTAACCCTTCGATTGACCCTGTCTCCACCACACTCTCAGACGGTACATTCCAGACCCTAACCAATCGATTGACCCTGTCTCCACCACAATCTCAGACAATGCATTCCAGACCCTAACCACTCGATTGACCCTGTCTCCACCACACTCTCAGACAAAGCATTCCAGACCCTAACCACTCGATTGAACCTGTCTCCACCACACTCTCAGACAATGCACTCCAGACCCTAACCACTCGATTGACCCTGTTTCCACCACACTCTCAGACAATGTATTCCAGACCCTAACCACTCGATTGACCCTGTCTCCACCACACTCTCAGACGGTACATTCCAGACCCTAACCACTCGATTGAACCTGTCCCCACCACACTCTCAGACGGTACATTCCCGATCCTAACCACTCGATTGACACTGTCACCACCACACTCTCAGACGGTACATTCCAGACCCTAACCACTCGATTGACCCTGTCCCACCACACTCTCAGACGGTACATTCCCGATCCTAACCACTCGATTGACACTGTCTCCACCAAACTCTCAGACGGTACATTCCAGACCCTAACCATTCGATTGAACTCTGTCTCCACCACACTCTCAGACGGTACATTCCAGACCCTAACCACTCGATTGACACTGTCTCCACCACACTCTCAGACGGTACATTCCAGACCCTAACCACTCGATTGACCCTGTCTCCACCACCCTCTCAGACGGTACATTCCAGACCCTAACCACTCGATTGACCCTGTCTCTCCCACACTCTCAGACAGTACATTCCAGACCCTAACCACTCGATTGACCCTGTCTCCACCACACTCTCAGACAGTGCATTCCAGACCCTAACCACACGATTGATCCTGTCTCCACCACACTCTCAGACAGTGCATTCCAGACCCTAACCACTCGATTGACCCTGTCTCCACCACACTCTCAGACTGTGCATTCCAGACCCTAACCACTCAATTGACCATGTCTCCCCAACACTCTCAGACGGTACATTCCAGACCCTAACCACTCGATTGACCCTGTCTCCACCACACTCTCAGACAGTGCATTCCAGACCCTAACCACTCGATTGACCCTGTCCCCACCACACTCTCAGACGGTACATTCCAGACCCTAACCACTCGATTGACCCGGTCTCCACCACACTCTCAGACGGTACATTCCAGACCCTAACCACTCGATTGACCCTGTCTCCACCACACTCTCAGACGGTACATTCCAAACCCTAACCACTCGATTGACCCTGTCTCCACCACACTCTCAGACGGTACATTCCAGACCCTAACCACTCGATTGACCCTGTCTCCACCACACTCTCAGACAGTGCATTCCAGACCCTAACCACTCGATTGACCCTGTCTCCACCACACTCTCAGACAGTGCATTCCAGACCCTAACCACTCGATTGATCCTGTCTCCACCACACTCTCAGACAGTGCATTCCAGACCCTAACCACTCGATTGACCCTGTCTCCACCACACTCTCAGACAGTGCATTCCAGACCCTAACCACTCGATTGACCATGTCTCCCCAACACTCTCAGAAGGTACATTCCAGACCCTAACCACTCGATTGACCCTGTCTCCACCACACTCTCAGACGGTACATTCCAGACCCTAACCACTCGATTGACCCTGTCTCCACCACACTCTCAGACGGTACATTCCAGACCCTAACCACTCAATTGACCCTGTATCCACCGCAATCTCAGACGTTACATTCCAGACCCTAACCACTCGATTGACCCTGTCTCCACCACACTCTCAGACGGTACATTCCAGACCCTAACCACTCGATTGACCCTGTCCCCACAACACTCTCAGACGGTACATTCCCGATCCTAACCACTCGATTGACCCTGTCTCCACCACACTCTCAGACAGTGCATTCCATACCCTGACCACTCGATTGACCCTGTCTCCACCACACTCTCAGACAGTGCATTCCAGACCCTAACCACTCGATTGACCCTGTCTCCACCACACTCTCAGACAGTGCATTCCAGACCCTAACCACTCGATTGACCATGTCTCCCCAACACTCTCAGACGGTACATTCCAGACCCTAACCACTCGATTGACCCTGTCTCCACCACACTCTCAGACGGTACATTCCAGACCCTAACCACTCGATTGACCCTGTCTCCACCACACTCTCAGACGGTACATTCCAGACCCTAACCACTCAATTGACCCTGTCTCCACCGCACTCTCAGACGGTACATTTCAGACCCTAACCACTCGATTGACCCTGTCTCCACCACACTCTCAGACGGTACATTCCAGACCCTAACCACTCGATTGACCCTGTCTCCACCACACTCTCAGACGGTACATTCCAGACCCTAACCACTCGATTGACACTGTCTCCACAACACTCTCAGACAGTACATTCCAGTCCCTAACCACTCGATTGACCCTGTCTCCACCACACTCTCAGACGGTACATTCCAGACCCTAACCAATCGATTGACCCTGTCTCCACCACACTCTCAGACAATGCATTCCAGACCCTAACCACTCGATTGACCCTGTCTCCACCACACTCTCAGACAAAGCATTCCAGACCCTAACCACTCGATTGAACCTGTCTCCACCACACTCTCAGACAATGCACCCCAGACCCTAACCACTCGACTGAAACTGTTTCCACCACACTCTCAGACAATGCATTCCAGACCCTAACCACTCGATTGACCCTGTCTCCACCACACTCTCAGACGGTACATTCCAGACCCTAACCACTCGATTGACACTGTCTCCACCACACTCTCAGACGGTACATTCCAGACCCTAACCACTCGATTGACACTGCCCAGACACTGTCCCCACCACACTCTCAGACGGTACATTCCCGATCCTAAACCACTCGATTGACACTGACTCCACCACACTCTCAGACGGTACATTCCAGACCCTAACCATTCGATTGAACTCTGTCTCCACCACACTCTCAGACGGTACATTCCAGACCCTAACCACTCGATTGACACTGTCTCCACCACACTCTCAGACGGTACATTCCAGACCCTAACCACTCGATTGACCCTGTCTCCACCACACTCTCAGACGGTACATTCCAGACCCTAACCACTCGATTGACCCTGTCTCTCCCACACTCTCAGACAGTACATTCCAGACCCTAAACACTCGATTGACCCTGTCTCCACCACACTCTCAGACAGTGCATTCCAGACCCTAACCACTCGATTGATCCTCTCTCCACCACACTCTCAGACAGTGCATTCCAGACCCTAACCACTCGATTGACCCTGTCTCCACCACACTCTCAGACAGTGCATTCCAGACCCTAACCACTCGATTGAGCATGTCTCCCCAACACTCTCAGACGGTACATTCCAGACCCTAACCACTCGATTGACCCTGTCTCCACCACACTATCAGACAGTGCATTCCAGACCCTAACCACTCGATTGACCCTGTCCCCACCACACTCTCAGACGGTACATTCCAGACCCTAATCACTCGATTGACACTGTCTCCACCACACTCTCAGACGGTACATTCCAGACCCTAACCACTCAATTGACCCTGTCCCCACCACACTCTCAGACGGTACATTCCCGATCCGAACCACTCGATTGACCCTGTCTCCACCACACTCTCAGACGGTACATTCCAGACCCTAACCACTCGATTGACCCTGTCTCCACCACACTCTCAGACGGTACATTCCAGACCCTAACCACTCGATTGACCCTGTCTCCACCACACTCTCAGACAATGCATTCCAGACCCTAACCACTCGATTGACCCTGTCTCCACCACACTCTCAGACAATGCATTCCAGACCCTAACCACTCGATTGACCCTGTCTCCACCACACTCTCAGACGGTACATTCCAGGCCCTAATCACTCGATTGACACTGTCTCCACCACACTCTCAGACGGTACATTCCAGACCCTAACCACTCGATTGACCCTGTCTCCACCACACTCTCAGACGGTACATTCCAGAACCTAACCACTCGATTGACCCTGTCTCCACCACACTCTCAGACGGTACATTCCAGACCCTAACCACTCGATTGACACTGTCTCCACCACACTCTCAGACGGTACATTCCAGACCCTAACCACTCGATTGACCCGGTCTCCACCACACTCTCAGACGGTACATTCCAGACCCTAACCACTCGATTGACCCTGTCTCCACCACACTCTCAGACGGTACATTCCAGACCCTAACCACTCGATTGACCCTGTCTCCACCACACTCTCAGACGGTACATTCCAGACCCTAACCACTCGATTGACCCTGTCTCCACCACACTCTCAGACAGTGCATTCCAGACCCTAACCACTCGATTGACCCTGTCTCCACCACACTCTCAGACAGTGCATTCCAGACCCTAACCACTCGATTGATCCTGTCTCCACCACACTCTCAGACAGTGCATTCCAGACCCTAACCACTCGATTGACCCTGTCTCCACCACACTCTCAGACAGTGCATTCCAGACCCTAACCACTCGATTGACCATGTCTCCCCAACACTCTCAGACGGTACATTCCAGACCCTAACCACTCGATTGACCCTGTCTCCACCACACTCTCAGACAGTGCATTCCAGACCCTAACCACTCGATTGATCCTGTCTCCACCACACTCTCAGACAGTGCATTCCAGACCCTAACCACTCGATTGACCCTGTCTCCACCACACTCTCAGACAGTGCATTCCAGACCCTAACCACTCGATTGACCATGTCTCCCCAACACTCTCAGACGGTACATTCCAGACCCTAACCACTCGATTGACCCTGTCTCCACCACACTCTCAGACGGTACATTCCAGACCCTAACCACTCGATTGACCCTGTCTCCACCACACTCTCAGACGGTACATTCCAGACCCTAACCACTCAATTGACCCTGTATCCACCGCAATCTCAGACGTTACATTCCAGACCCTAACCACTCGATTGACCCTGTCTCCACCACACTCTCAGACGGTACATTCCAGACCCTAACCACTCGATTGACCCTGTCCCCACAACACTCTCAGACGGTACATTCCCGATCCTAACCACTCGATTGACCCTGTCTCCACCACACTCTCAGACAGTGCATTCCAGACCCTGACCACTCGATTGACCCTGTCTCCACCACACTCTCAGACAGTGCATTCCAGACCCTAACCACTCGATTGACCCTGTCTCCACCACACTCTCAGACAGTGCATTCCAGACCCTAACCACTCGATTGACCATGTCTCCCCAACACGCTCAGACGGTACATTCCAGACCCTAACCACTCGATTGACCCTGTCTCCACCACACTCTCAGACGGTACATTCCAGACCCTAACCACTCGATTGACACTGTCTCCACAACACTCTCAGACAGTACATTCCAGTCCCTAACCACTCGATTGACCCTGTCTCCACCACACTCTCAGACGGTACATTCCAGACCCTAACCAATCGATTGACCCTGTCTCCACCACACTCTCAGACAATGCATTCCAGACCCTAACCACTCGATTGACCCTGTCTCCACCACACTCTCAGACAAAGCATTCCAGACCCTAACCACTCGATTGAACCTGTCTCCACCACACTCTCAGACAATGCACCCCAGACCCTAACCACTCGACTGAAACTGTTTCCACCACACTCTCAGACAATGCATTCCAGACCCTAACCACTCGATTGACCCTGTCTCCACCACACTCTCAGACGGTACATTCCAGACCCTAACCACTCGATTGACCCTGTCCCCACCACACTCTCAGACGGTACATTCCCGATCCTAACCACTCGATTGACACTGTCACCACCACACTCTCAGACGGTACATTCCAGACCCTAACCACTCGATTGACCCTGTCCCCACCACACTCTCAGACGGTACATTCCCGATCCTAACCACTCGATTGACACTGTCTCCACCACACTCTCAGACGGTACATTCCAGACCCTAACCATTCGATTGAACTCTGTCTCCACCACACTCTCAGACGGTACATTCCAGACCCTAACCACTCGATTGACACTGTCTCCACCACACTCTCAGACGGTACATTCCAGACCCTAACCACTCGATTGACCCTGTCTCCACCACACTCTCAGACGGTACATTCCAGACCCTAACCACTCGATTGACCCTGTCTCTCCCACACTCTCAGACAGTACATTCCAGACCCTAACCACTCGATTGACCCTGTCTCCACCACACTCTCAGACAGTGCATTCCAGACCCTAACCACTCGATTGACCCTGTCCCCACCAAACTCTCAGACGGTACATTCCAGACCCTAATCACTCGATTGACACTGTCTCCACCACACTCTCAGACGGTACATTCCAGACCCTAACCACTCGATTGACCCTGTCTCCACCACACTCTCAGACGGTACATTCCAGAACCTAACCACTCGATTGACCCTGTCTCCACCACACTCTCATACGGTACATTCCAGACCCTAACCACTCGATTGACACTGTCTCCACCACACTCTCAGACGGTACATTCCAGACCCTAACCACTCGATTGACCCGGTCTCCACCACACTCTCAGACGGTACATTCCAGACCCTAACCACTCGATTGACCCTGTCTCCACCACACTCTCAGACGGTACATTCCAAACCCTAACCACTCGATTGACCCTGTCTCCACCACACTCTCAGACGGTACATTCCAGACCCTAACCACTCGATTGACCCTGTCTCCACCACACTCTCAGACAGTGCATTCCAGACCCTAACCACTCGATTGACCCTGTCTCCACCACACTCTCAGACAGTGCATTCCAGACCCTAACCACTCGATTGATCCTGTCTCCACCACACTCTCAGACAGTGCATTCCAGACCCTAACCACTCGATTGACCCTGTCTCCACCACACTCTCAGACAGTGCATTCCAGACCCTAACCACTCGATTGACCATGTCTCCCCAACACTCTCAGAAGGTACATTCCAGACCCTAACCACTCGATTGACCCTGTCTCCACCACACTCTCAGACGGTACATTCCAGACCCTAACCACTCGATTGACCCTGTCTCCACCACACTCTCAGACGGTACATTCCAGACCCTAACCACTCAATTGACCCTGTATCCACCGCAATCTCAGACGGTACATTCCAGACCCTAACCACTCGATTGACCCTGTCTCCACCACACTCTCAGACGGTACATTCCAGACCCTAACCACTCGATTGACCCTGTCCCCACCACACTCTCAGACGGTACATTCCCGATCCTAACCACTCGATTGACCCTGTCTCCACCACACTCTCAGACAGTGCATTCCAGACCCTGACCACTCGATTGACCCTGTCTCCACCACACTCTCAGACAGTGCATTCCAGACCCTAACCACTCGATTGACCCTGTCCCCACCACACTCTCAGACGGTACATTCCCGATCCTAACCACTCGATTGACCCTGTCTCCCCCACACTCTCAGACGGTACATTCCAGACCCTAACCACTCAATTGACCCTGTCCCCACCACTCTCTCAGACGGTACATTCCCGATCCTAACCACTCGATTGACACTGTCTCCACCACACTCTCAGACGGTACATTCCAGACCCTAACCACTCGATTGACCCTGTCTCCTCCACACTCTCAGACGGTACATTCCAGACCCTAAACACTCGATTGACACTGTCTCCACAAAACTCTCAGACAGTACATTCCAGACCCTAACCCTCGATTGACCCTGTCTCCACCACACTCTCAGACGGTACATTCCAGACCCTAACCAATCGATTGACCCTGTCTCCACCACACTCTCAGACAATGCATTCCAGACCCTAACCACTCGATTGACCCTGTCTCCACCACACTCTCAGACAAAGCATTCCAGACCCTAACCACTCGATTGACCTGTCTCCACCACACTCTCAGACGTAGCATTCCAGACCCTAACCACTCGATTGACC
Source organism: Carcharodon carcharias (assembly GCF_017639515.1). NCBI lineage: Eukaryota > Metazoa > Chordata > Chondrichthyes > Lamniformes > Lamnidae > Carcharodon > Carcharodon carcharias. Next base: position 195,202,487 of record NC_054472.1, read on the forward strand.
CTGTCTCCACCACACTCTCAGACAATGTATTCCAGACCCTAACCACTCGATTGACCCTGTCTCCACCACACTCTCAGACGGTACATTCCAGACCCTAACCACTCGATTGACCCTGTCCCCACCACACTCTCAGACGGTACATTCCCGATCCTAACCACTCGATTGACACTGTCTCCACCACACTCTCAGACGGTACATTCCAGACCCTAACCACTCGATTGACCCTGTCGCCACCACACTCTCAGACGGTACATTCCCGATCCTAACCACTCGATTGACACTGTCTCCACCACACTCTCAGACGGTACATTCCAGACCCTAACCATTCGATTGAACTCTGTCTCCACCACACTCTCAGACGGTACATTCCAGACCCTAACCACTCGATTGACACTGTCTCCACCACACTCTCAGACGGTACATTCCAGACCCTAACCACTCGATTGACCCTGTCTCCACCACACTCTCAGACGGTACATTCCAGACCCTAACCACTCGATTGACCCTGTCTCTCCCACACTCTCAGACAGTACATTCCAGACCCTAACCACTCGATTGACCCTGTCTCCACCACACTCTCAGACAGTGCATTCCAGACCCTAACCACTCGATTGATCCTGTCTCCACCACACTCTCAGACAGTGCATTCCAGACCCTAACCACTCGATTGACCCTGTCTCCACCACACTCTCAGACAGTGCATTCCAGACCCTAACCACTCGATTGACCCTGTCTCCCCACACTCTCAGACAGTGCATTCCAGACCCTAACCACTCGATTGACCCTGTCTCCACCACACTCTCAGACAGTGCATTCCAGACCCTAACCACTCGATTGACCCTGTCCCCACCACACTCTCAGACAGTACATTCCAGACCCTAACCACTCGATTGACCCGGTCTCCACCACACTCTCAGACGGTACATTCCAGACCCTAACCACTCGATTGACCCTGTCTCCACCACACTCTCAGACGGTACATTCCAGACCCTAACCACTCGATTGACCCTGTCTCCACCACACTCTCAGACGGTACATTCCAGACCCTAACCACTCGATTGACCCTGTCTCCACCACACTCTCAGACAGTGCATTCCAGACCCTAACCACTCGATTTGACCCTGTCTCCACCACACTCTCAGACAGTGCATTCCAGACCCTAACCACTCGATTGATCCTGTCTCCACCACACTCTCAGACAGTGCATTCCAGACCCTAACCACTCGATTGACCCTGTCTCCACCACACTCTCAGACAGTGCATTCCAGACCCTAACCACTCGATTGACCATGTCTCCCCAACACTCTCAGACGGTACATTCCAGACCCTAACCACTCGATTGACCCTGTCTCCACCACACTCTCAGACGGTACATTCCAGACCCTAACCACTCGATTGACCCTGTCTCCACCACACTCTCAGACGGTACATTCCAGACCCTAACCACTCAATTGACCCTGTATCCACCGCAATCTCAGACGTTACATTCCAGACCCTAACCACTCGATTGACCCTGTCTCCACCACACTCTCAGACGGTACATTCCAGACCCTAACCACTCGATTGACCCTGTCCCCACAACACTCTCAGACGGTACATTCCCGATCCTAACCACTCGATTGACCCTGTCTCCACCACACTCTCAGACAGTGCATTCCAGACCCTGACCACTCGATTGACCCTGTCTCCACCACACTCTCAGACAGTGCATTCCAGACCCTAACCACTCGATTGACCCTGTCTCCACCACACTCTCAGACAGTGCATTCCAGACCCTAACCACTCGATTGACCATGTCTCCCAACACTCTCAGACGGTACATTCCAGACCCTAACCACTCGATTGACCCTGTCTCCACCACACTCTCAGACGGTACATTCCAGACCCTAACCACTCGATTGACCCTGTCTCCACCACACTCTCAGACGGTACATTCCAGACCCTAACCACTCGATTGACCCTGTCTCCACCGCACTCTCAGACGTACATTCAGACCCTAACCACTCGATTGACCCTGTCTCCACCACACTCTCAGACGGTACATTCCAGACCCTAACCACTCGATTGACCCTGTCTCCACCACACTCTCAGACGGTACATTCCAGACCCTAACCACTCGATTGACACTGTCTCCACAACACTCTCAGACAGTACATTCCAGTCCCTAACCACTCGATTGACCCTGTCTCCACCACACTCTCAGACGGTACATTCCAGACCCTAACCAATCGATTGACCCTGTCTCCACCACACTCTCAGACAATGCATTCCAGACCCTAACCACTCGATTGACCCTGTCTCCACCACACTCTCAGACAGTGCATTCCAGACCCTAACCACTCGATTGACCCTGTCTCCACCACACTCTCAGACAGTGCATTCCAGACCCTAACCACTCGATTGACCCTGTCTCCACCACACTCTCAGACAATGCATTCCAGACCCTAACCACTCGATTGACCCTGTCTCCACCACACTCTCAGACGGTACATTCCAGACCCTAACCACTCGATTGACCCTGTCCTCCACCACACTCTCAGACGGTACATTCCAGACCCTAACCACTCGATTGACACTGTCTCCACCACACTCTCAGACGGTACATTCCAGACCCTAACCACTCGATTGACCCTGTCTCCACCACACTCTCAGACGGTACATTCCAGACCCTAACCACTCGATTGACACTGTCTCCACCACACTCTCAGACGGTACATTCCAGACCCTAACCACTCGATTGACCCTGTCTCCACCACACTCTCAGACGGTACATTCCAGACCCTAACCACTCGATTGACCCTGTCTCCTCCACACTCTCAGACAGTACATTCCAGACCCTAAACACTCGATTGACCCTGTCTCCACCACACTCTCAGACAGTGCATTCCAGACCCTAACCACTCGATTGATCCTCTCTCCACCACACTCTCAGACAGTGCATTCCAGACCCTAACCACTCGATTGACCCTGTCTCCACCACACTCTCAGACAGTGCATTCCAGACCCTAACCACTCGATTGAGCATGTCTCCCCAACACTCTCAGACGGTACATTCCAGACCCTAACCACTCGATTGACCCTGTCTCCACCACACTATCAGACAGTGCATTCCAGACCCTAACCACTCGATTGACCCTGTCCCCACCACACTCTCAGACGGTACATTCCAGACCCTAATCACTCGATTGACACTGTCTCCACCACACTCTCAGACGGTACATTCCAGACCCTAACCACTCAATTGACCCTGTCCCCACCACACTCTCAGACGGTACATTCCCGATCCGAACCACTCGATTGACCCTGTCTCCACCACACTCTCAGACGGTACATTCCAGACCAAAACCACTCGATTGACCCTGTCTCCACCACACTCTCAGACGGTACATTCCAGACCCTAACCACTCGATTGACCCTGTCTCCACCACACTCTCAGACAATGCATTCCAGACCCTAACCACTCGATTGACCCTGTCTCCACCACACTCTCAGACAATGCATTCCAGACCCTAACCACTCGATTGACCCTGTCTCCACCACACTCTCAGACGGTACATTCCAGGCCCTAATCACTCGATTGACACTGTCTCCACCACACTCTCAGACGGTACATTCCAGACCCTAACCACTCGATTGACCCTGTCTCCACCACACTCTCAGACGGTACATTCCAGAACCTAACCACTCGATTGACCCTGTCTCCACCACACTCTCAGACGGTACATTCCAGACCCTAACCACTCGATTGACACTGTCTCACCACACTCTCAGACGGTACATTCCAGACCCTAACCACTCGATTGACCCGGTCTCCACCACACTCTCAGACGGTACATTCCAGACCCTAACCACTCGATTGACCCTGTCTCCACCACACTCTCAGACGGTACATTCCAGACCCTAACCACTCGATTGACCCTGTCTCCACCACACTCTCAGACGGTACATTCCAGACCCTAACCACTCGATTGACCCTGTCTCCACCACACTCTCAGACAGTGCATTCCAGACCCTAACCACTCGATTGACCCTGTCTCCACCACACTCTCAGACAGTGCATTCCAGACCCTAACCACTCGATTGATCCTGTCTCCACCACACTCTCAGACAGTGCATTCCAGACCCTAACCACTCGATTGACCCTGTCTCCACCACACTCTCAGACAGTGCATTCCAGACCCTAACCACTCGATTGACCATGTCTCCCCAACACTCTCAGACGGTACATTCAGACCCTAACCACTCGATTGACCCTGTCTCCACCACACTCTCAGACAGTGCATTCCAGACCCTAACCACTCGATTGACCCTGTCTCCACCACACTCTCAGACAGTGCATTCCAGACCCTAACCACTCGATTGACCCTGTCTCCACCACACTCTCAGACAGTGCATTCCAGACCCTAACCACTCGATTGACCATGTCTCCCCAACACTCTCAGACGGTACATTCCAGACCCTAACCACTCGATTGACCCTGTCTCCACCACACTCTCAGACGGTACATTCCAGACCCTAACCACTCGATTGACCCTGTCTCCACCACACTCTCAGACGGTACATTCCAGACCCTAACCACTCGATTGACCCTGTATCCACCAACTCTCAGACGTTCATTCCATGACCCTAACCACACGATTGACCCTGTCTCCACCACACTCTCAGACGGTACATTCCA